>NW_027639054.1:240000-307000 GCF_951394365.1 Tetrao urogallus | reverse complement strand
CCCCCAATGTCCCCAATGTCCCCAATGTCCCCAATGTCCCCAATGTCCCCCATTGTCCCCAATGTCCCCAATGTCCCCAATGTCCCCATTGTCCCCAATGCCCCCAATGTCCCCGTTGTCCCCCATTGTCCCCCCAATCTCCCCATAATGTCTCCAATGTCCCCAATGTCCCCAATGTCCCCATTGTCCCCAATGTCCCCCATTGTCCCCTAATGTCCCCCAATGTCCCCATTGTCCCCCAATGTCCCCCAATGTCCCCATTGTCCCCCGTTGTCCCCCAATGCCCCCAATGTCCCCATAATGTCCCCAGTGTCCCCAATGTCCCCATTGTCCCCCAATGTCCCCATAATGTCCCCACTGTCCCCCATTGTCCCCCAAGTTCTGTAATGTCCCCATTCCCCATAATGTCCCCAAATGTCCCCAATTGTCCCCAAATGTCCCCATTCTCCCCCATTGTCCCCACTGTCCCCTGTGTTCTTCAATGTCCCCATACCCCAACACCTCCCACACCCCCCACAACCCCCATAACCCCATAACCCCCCACACCCCCCATAGCCCCCCATTACCTTTCATGCCCCTCACCCTCCCATACTCCCCATAACCCCCACATCACCCCAAAACCCCCCACACCCCCCATAACCCCATAACCCCCTACTGTCCCCATCCCCCCACACCCCCCACATCCCCCCCCTGCCCCCCACGCCCCCTGCAGCCCCCCATAACCCCCCTTAACCCCCATATTCCCCATACCCCCCACACCCCCCATAACCCATAACCCCCTACTGTCCCCATCCCCCTACACCCCCCACACCCCCCCTGCCCCCCACGCCCCCTGCAGCCCCCCATACTCCCCATAACCCCCCATAACCCCCCATACCCCCACGCCCCCCAAAACCCCATAACCCCCCATACCCCCACACCCCCCATAACCCCATAACCCCCCATAACCCCCCATACCCCCACACCCCCCATAACTCCATAATCCCCCATATCCCCCATATCCCCCATACCCCCCAGAACCCCCCCAGAACCCCCCACAACCCCCGCATCCCCCATACCCCCCACACCCCCCATAACCTCATAACCCCCCATACCCCCCATAACCCCCTACTGTCCCCATCCCCCCACACGCCCCCCGCCGCCCCCCCTGACCCCCTCTGCCCCCCCAGCTCTGCCATCCACGGCCGGGGGCTGTTCTGCAAGCGGAACATCGACGCTGGGGAGATGGTGATCGAGTACTCGGGGATCGTGGTGCGCTCCGTGCTCACCGACAAGAGGGAGAAGTACTACGACAGCAAGGTGCGGCCATGGGGGGCCGTGGGGGGCACTGTGGGGCACAGTGGGACACTGTGGGAACCATGGGACTCTGTGGGGCACTATGGGACACAAAGGGGCACTATGGAGCATCATGGGACACAAAGGGACACAGTGGGACTCAATGGGGCACAGTGGGACACAAAGGGACACTATGGAGCACAGTGGGACACTATTGGGCACAATGGGACTCAATGGGACACAGTGGGACTGAATGGGGCACAGTGGGACACTATGGGGCACCATGGGACACTATGGGGCACAACGGGGCACAGTGGGGCTGAATGGGGCACAGTGGGACACAAAGGGACACAGTGGGACTGAATGGGGCACAATGGGACACTATGAGGCACAGTGGGACTGAATGGGGCACAGTGGGGCACAGTGGGACTCAATGAGACAAAATGGGACTCAGTGGGGCACTGTGGGCCGCTATGGGGCACAATGGGACACAGTGGGACTCAATGGGGCACAGTGGGACACAGTGGGACACTATGGGGCACAATGGGACTGAATGGGGCACAGTGGGACACAAAAGGACACTATGGGGCACAATGGGACACAATGGGGCACAGTAGGACACTATGGGGCACTGTGGGACACAGTGGGACTGAATGGGGCGCAGTGGGGCACAATGGGGCGCAGTGGGACACAGTGGGACTCAATGAGACACAATGGGGCACAATGGGACACTATGGGACGCAATGGGACTCTGTGGGGCACTATGGAACACAATGGGGCACAGTGGGACTCAATGAGACACAGTGGGACTCTATGAGGCACTATGGGACACAGTGGGACACAATGGGACTCAGTGGGGCACAGTGGGACACTATGGGGCACAATGGGACTCTGTGGGGCACTATGGAACAGAATGGGGCACAGTGGGACACAATGGGACTCTATGGGGCACAGTGGGGCACTATGGGGATACAATGGAACACAGTGGGACTATGGGGATACAATGGGGCACAATGGGACTGAATGGGGCACAATGGGCCACTATGGGGCACTGTGGGGACACAGTGGGGAAACAATGCAATGGGACGCAATGGGGCACAATGGGACACAAAGTGACACAATGGTGACACTATGGGGCACAGTGGGACTGAATGGGACACAATAGGGCACTATGGGGGGACTATGGGGACACAGTGGGACTGAATGGGGCACAATGGGACACTGTGGGGCACTGTGGGGACACAATGGGACACAAAGGGACTGAATGTGTTGCAATGGGACACCATGGTCCCCTATGGAGACACAATGGGACACGATGGGACTGAATGGGGCACAGTGGGACTGAATGGGGCACAGTGGGACACAAAAGGACACTATGGGACTGAATGGGGCACTGTGGAGCACAGTGGGACACTATGGGACACCATGGGACACAAAGGGACACAATGGGACTGAATGGGGCACAATGGGACACTATGGGGCACAGTGGGACGGAATGGGGCACAATGGGACTCAGTGGGGCAGCTATGGGGCAAAATGGGACACAGTGGGACTCATTGGGGCACAGTGGGACACAATGGGACACTATGGGGCACAGTGGGACACTATGGGGCACAATGGGACTGAATGGGGCACAGGGACACAAAAGGACACTATGGGGCACAATGGGACACTTGGGCACAGTAGGACACTATGGGGCACCATGGGGCACAGTGGGACTGAATGGGGCACACTGGGACACAATGGGACTCTATGGGGCACAGTGGGACACAAAGGGACACAATGGGGCACAATGGGCCACTATGGGGCACTGTGGGGACACTATGGGACACAATAGGGCACTCCCCCCCAACCCCCCCCTCTACCCCCCCTGCCCCCCCCATCGCAGGGCATCGGCTGCTCCGTGTTCTGCATCGATGCCACCAAGGTGGTGGGGGGCGCTGTGGGGCACAGTGGGACTGAATGGGGCACCGTGGGACACAGTGAGGCACTGTGGGGCACAATGGGGACACAGTGGGACACAGACTCAATGGGGCACAGTGGGGCACAATGGGACACTGGGGACACAATGGGGCAGAGAGGGACTGAATGGGGCACAGTGGGCTGGTATGGGGCACAATGGGACACAATGGGACTGTGGGGATACAGTGGGACTGAATGGGGCACAATGGCACTGAATGGGGCACTGTGGGGACGCAATGGGGACACAATGGGACACCATGGGACTGAATGGGGCACAATGGGACACTATGGGGCACTATAGGGACCCCGTTGGACTATGGGGACACAATGGGACACAGTGGGATTCAATGGGCCTCAATGGGGACACAGTGGGACACAATGGAGTCACAACGGGGACACAATAAGACCCCCCCCAACGCCCCCCTTTAAACCCCCTGCCCCCCATCGCAGGGCATCGGCTGCTCCATGTTCCGCATCGACACCCTGAGGTGGTGGGGGGCACTGTGGGGCACAAAGGGACACAATGGGGACACAATTGGACACAAAGGAACTGAATGGGGCACAGTGGGGCCCTTATGGGGCTGAATGGGGCACAATGGGTCCCTATGGGGACACAATGGGACTGAATGGGGCACAATGGGACACAGTGGGGTCACAACAGGGACACAATAAGACCCCCTCCCCCCAACCCCCCCCCCCTTTAGCCCCCCTGCCCCCCATCGCAGGGCATCGGCTGCTCCATGTTCCACATCGACGACGCCGAGGTGGTGGGGGGCACTGTGGGGCAGAATGGGGACACAATGGGACACAGTGGGACACAAAGGGACACAATGGGACACAGAGAGACTGGGGCACAATGGGGACACAATGGGGCAGAGAGGGACTGAATGGGGCACAATGGGACACAATGGGGTACTATAGGGACACAATTGGACTATGGGGACACAGTGGGACACAGTGAGGCACAATGGGGCTGAATGGGGTGTAATGGGTCCCTATGGGGACACAATGGGGTCACAACAGGGACACAATAGAACCCCCCCCCCCCTTTAGCCCCCCCTGCCCCCCATCGCAGGGCATCGGCTGCTCCATGTTCCACATCGACGACGCCGAGGTGGTGGGGGGCACTGTGGGGCACAATGGGGCACAATGGGACACAGTGGAGCACTATGGGGACACAATGGGACACAATGGGGTCACAACAGGGACACAATAGGACCCAACCTCCCCCCTTTAACCCCTCCTTGCCCCCCATCGCAGGGCATTGGCTGCTCCATGTTTCGCATCGATGCCGCCGAGGCGGGTGGGGGCACTGTGGGGCAGAATGGGGCACAATAGGACCCCCCCCCTCCCCCTTCAACCCCCTCCCCATTTAACCCCTCCTTGCCCCCCATCGCAGGGCATCGGCTGCTCCATGTTCTGCATTGATGCCACCGAGGCGGTGGGGGCACTGTGGGGCAGAGTGGGGCACAATAGGACCCCCCCCTCCCCCTTTAACCCCCCCTTTAACCCCTCCTTGCCCCCCATCGCAGGGCATCGGCTGCTCCATGTTCCGCATCGACGACGCCGAGGTGGTGGGGGGCGCTGTGGGGCAGAATGGGGACACAGTGGGACACCATGGGGTCACAACAGGGACGCAATAGGGCCCCCCCCTCCAACCCCTCCCCATTTAACCCCCCTCTGCCCCCCATCGCTGGGCATCGGCTGCTCCATGTTCTGCATCGACGACGCCGAGGTGGTGGGGGGCGCTGTGTGGCAGAATGGGGCACAATGGGCCCCTATGGGGACTGAATGGGGTCACAACAGGGACACAATAGGACCCCCCAACCCCCCCCCTTTAACCCCCCCCTGCCCCCCATCGCAGGGCATCGGCTGCTACATGTTCCGCATTGATGCCACCGAGGTGGTGGGGGGCACTGTGGGGCAGAGTGGGGCACAATAGGACCCCCCCCTCCCCCTTTAACCCCCCCTTTAACCCCTCCTTGCCCCCCATCGCAGGGCATCGGCTGCTACATGTTCCGCATCGACGACGCCGAGGTGGTGGACGCGACGATGCACGGCAGCGCGGCGCGCTTCATCAACCACTCGTGCGAGCCCAACTGCTACTCGCGCGTCATCCACGTGGAGGGCCACAAGCGCATCGTCATCTTCGCCCTGCGCCGCATCCTGCGCGGCGAGGAGCTCACCTACGACTACAAGTTCCCCATCGAGGAGCCCGCGGCCAAGCTGCCCTGCAACTGCGGGGCCAAGCGCTGCCGCCGCTTCCTCAACTGAGGGGGGGGGGAGATGGAAAAGGGGGGGGGAATGGGGAGGGGGGGGGTCGCGAAGAGGAAGAGGGGGTTGGGAGGGGTGGGGGTGGGAAGGGGGGGGGGCGGGCTCGGAAGCAGTTGTGGATCGGCGGCCGGCCGGCGTTGGGATCAGATTTTGGCTTGCAGGATCGCCCGGTGGTTAATGGGATCGTCCAGTGATCATTGGGATCGTCTACTGCTTTATGGGGTCGTCCAGTGGTCATTGGGATCAGTCATTGGTTTATGGGATCTCCCGATGGTTAAAGGGATCAGACTTTGGTTTGTGGGATCGCCCGGTGGTTAATGGGGTTGTCCAGTGATCATTGGATCAGCCATCGGCTTATGGAATCATCCAGTGGTCATTGGGATCAGCCACTGCTTTATGGGATCGCCCGATGGTTAAAGGGATCAGACTTTGGTTTGTGGGATTGCCTGGTGGTTAATGGGATCGTCCAGTGATCATTGGGATCAGGCATTGGCTGATGGAATCGTCCAGTGATCGTTGGGATCAGCCACTGCTTTATGGGATCGTCCAGTGGTCATTGGGATCGTCCAGTGCTTTATGGGATCGTCCGGTGGTTAATGGGATCAGACTTTGGCTTGTGGGATCGCCTGGTGATTAATGGGATCGTCCAGTGGTCACTGGGATCAGCCATTGGTTTATGGGATCATCCAGTGGTCACTGGGACTAGCCGTTGTTTAATGAGATCACCCAGTGGTTGATGGATCATCCAGTGGTTAATGGGATCAGACTTTGGCTTGTGGGATCGCCTGGTGGTTAATGGGATCGTCCAGTGGTCACTGGGATCAGCCATTGGTTTATGGGATCATCCAGTGGTTAATGGGATCAGACTTTGGTTTGTGGGATCGCCCAGTGGTTAATGGGATCATCCAGTGATCATTGGGATCAGCCACTGGCTTGTGGGATCGTCCAGTGATTAATGGGGTCATCCACTGTTTAATGGGATCGTCCATTGTTTAACGGGATCACCCCGTGGCCATTGTGATCAGCCATTGGCTTGTGGGATCATCCAGTGGTCATTGGGATCAGCTGTTGGTTTGTGGGATCGTCTAGTGGTTAATGGGATCAGACTTTGGCTTATGGGATCGTCCAGTGGTTAATGGGATCATCCAGAGGTCATTGGGATCAGCTGTTGGTTTGTGGGATCATCTAGTGGTTAATGGGATCAGACATTGGCTTATGGGATCATCCAGAGGTCATTGGGATCAGCTGTTGGTTTATGGGATAGTCCAGTGGCCATTGGGATCAGCCATTGTTTAATGGGATTGTGCAGTGGTTAATGGGATCAGCTGTTGGTTTATGGGATCGCCCAGTGGTCATTGGGATCA
This sequence comes from Tetrao urogallus, assembly GCF_951394365.1. Classification (NCBI taxonomy): domain Eukaryota; kingdom Metazoa; phylum Chordata; class Aves; order Galliformes; family Phasianidae; genus Tetrao; species Tetrao urogallus. The sequence continues at coordinate 300,125 of NW_027639054.1, read as the reverse complement.
GCTATTGGTTAATGGGATCGTCCGGTGCTCATTGGGATCCGCCATTGGCTTATGGGATCATCCAGTGGTCATTGGGGTCAGCTGTTGGTTTATGGGATCGCCCAGTGGCCATTGGGATCGGCCGCTGGTTTATGGGGTCGCCTGGTGGTCTTGGGATCACGTGCCATCAGTGGGATCAGCTGCTGTTCTTGGGGTCCCCTGTTGGTCTTTGGGGTCGTCACTCAGTCTTTGGGGTCAGCCATTATTGGGATCCCCCATTAATCACTGGGATCGGCCATCAATTAATGAGATCCTCTATTAATCACTGGGATCAGCCATCAATTATTGGGATCCCCCATTAATCACTGGGATCAGCCATCAATTATTGGGATCCCCCATTAATCATCGGGATCGTCTGTCGTTCTTTGGGGTCGCTCATCAGTGGGATTCCCTATTAATCACTGGGGTCGGCCATCAATTAATGGGATCCCCCGTTAATCACTGGGATCGTCTGTTGTTCTTTGGGATCGGCCATCAGTGGGATCCCCCATTAATCATTGGGATCGTCCATATTCCTTTGGGATCCGCCATCAATTAATGGGATCCCTATTAATCACTGGGATCATTTGTCGTTCTTTGGGATCAGCCATCAGTGGGATCCCCTGTTAATTATTGGGATCGGCCATCAATTAATGGGATCCCCCATTAATCATTGGGATCATCCGTTGTCTTTTGGGGTCGGCCATCAATTAATGGGGTCCCCCATTAATCACCAGGATCCACCATCAATTAATGGGGTCCCCTATAAATCATTGGGATCAGCCATCAATCTTTGGGATCTGTGATCAATTAATGGGATCCCCCGTTAATCACTGGGATCAGCCATCAATTAATAGGATCCCCCGTTAATCACTGGGATCAGCCATCAATTAATGGGATCCCCCGTTAATCACTGGGATCAGCCATCAATTAATGGGATCCCCCGTTAATCACTGGGATCAGCCATCAATTAATGGGATCCCCCGTTAATCACTGGGATCATCTGTTGTCCTTTGGGGTCAGCCATCATTGGGATCCCCCGTTAATCATTGGGATCAGCCGCCGTTCTTTGGGACCAGCCAATTAATGCGGTCCCCTATTAATCACCGGGATCATCCGCCATTATTTGGGATCAGCCACCAATTAATGGGGTCCCCTATCAATCATTGGGATCGCCCGTCGTTCTTTGGGATCAGCCACCAATTAATGGATCCCCCATTAATCATTGGGATCATCCGTTGTCCTTTGGGATCCGCCATCAATTAGTGGGATCCCTATTAATCACTGGGATCGTCTGCTGTTCTTTGGGATCGGCCATCAGTGGGATCCCCCATTGATCACTGGGATCGGCCCCCGATTACCGGATCCCCATTCATCACCTTTGGGGTCCCCCGCCATTTTGGGGCCCCCCGCTGCCATTTGGGGTTTCCCCCCCTCCCCCTTTTTGGGTCCCCCGCTCTGTAGATGCTGTGCAGCCCCTTTTTTTCTATGCACTTTTGGGGTCGGATTTGGGGTTTTTTTTTGGGGGGGGGGGGGTGGGTTGTTATTTTTTGGGGTCGGTTTTGGGGTTTTTTTGGTTGTTTTTTATTTAAGGTGGGGGCGGAGCGGCCCCAAATAAAGAGGAGCTTTGGAGAGCGGCGTGGGGGGCTGTGAATGGGGATGGGACCCCAAATCCCACAGCATCACCCCAAATCCCATAAATGTCGGCCCCAAACCCCACAGATCTGCAACATTGACCCCAAATCCCACAAATGTTGACCCCAAATCCCACAGATCCACAACATTGGCCCCAAATCCCACAAATGTCAGCCCCAAATCCACCAACATTGACCCCAAATCCCACAGATCCACAACATTGACCCCAAATCCCATAAATGCTGGCCCCAAATCCCTCAGATCCACAACATTGACCACAAATCTCATAAATGTCGGCCCCAAATCCTGCAGCATTGACCCCAAATCCCACAAATGTTGAACCCAAATCCCACAGATTTCACCCAAATCCTATAAATATTGACCCCTTATCTCACATTGGCCCCAAATCCCATAAATGTTGACCCCAAATCCTTCAACATCGACTCCAAATCCCACAAATGTTGGTCCCAAACCCCACAGACCCCCAACATTGACCCCAAATCCCATAAATGTTGACCCCAAATCCCACAGATCCACAACATTGACCCCAAATCCCATAAATGTCGGCCCTGGATCCTGCAGCATTGACCCCAATTCCCACAAATGTTGACCCCAAATCCCCCAACATTGACCCCAAATCCCACAAGTGTTGACCCCAAATCCTACTGCATCGGCCCAAATCCCACAAATGTTGATCCCAAACCCCACAGATCCACATTAACCCCAAATCCCAAAGCTTTGTCCCCAAATCCCACAAATGTTGACCCCAAATCCCCCAACATTGACCACAAGTCCCACCAATGTTGACCCCAAATCCCCTAAATGTCGGCCCCAAACCCCACAGATCCACATTAACCCCAAATCCCAAAGCTTTGACCCCAAATCCCACCAATGTTGACCCCAAAACCTGCAGCGTCGCCCCAAATCCCAAAGTGTTGGGAGATCCACAATGTTGACCCCAAATCCCACAGCATCACCCAAAATCCCACAAATGTCGGCCCCAAACCCGCAGATCCACAACATTGACCCCAAATTTCACAAATGTTGGCCCCAAACCCCACAGATTTCACCCAAATCCTATAAATATTGACCCCATATCTCACTTTGACCCCAAATCCCACAACTCTGACCCCAAATCCTGCAGCATTGACTCCAAACACCACAAATGTTGGTCCCAAACCCCACAGATCCCCCAACATTGACCCCAAATCCCAAAGCGTTGACCCCAAATCCCAAAAATAAGGACCCCAAATCCCACAGTGACCCCACATCCCAATGCGTTGACCCCAAATCCTACAGCATTGACCCCAAATCCCACCAATGTTGACCCCAAATCTCACAGTGTTGACCCCAAATCCCACTAATTCACAACTCTGACCCCAAATCCCACCAATGTTGACCCCAAATCTCACAGTGTTGACCCCAAAACCCCAAAATAACGACCCCAAATCCCCCAACATTGACCCCAAATCCCACAACATTGACCCCAAATCCCACAACATTGACACCAAATCCCACAACATTGACACCAAATCCCGAAGCGTTGACCCCAAATCCCGCAATGACCCCAAATCCCGAAAATAAGGACTCCAAATCCCCCAACATTGACCCCAAATCCACAACTCTGACCCCAAATCCCACAAATGTTGACCCGAAACCCCACAACCTTGACCCTAAATCCCGAAAATAACGACCCCAAATCCCCCAACATTGACCCCAATCCCACAAATGCTGACCCCACACAATGGGGAAATTTCCCAGTTGGGGGAAATGAGGCAAAAAATGGGGGAAATGGGGGGAAAAAGGGGAAAAATGAGGGAAATGAGGGGGAAATGGGGAGGAAATGAGGGGTAAAAATGGGGGAAAGGGGGAAATGGGGGGAAATGGGGAAATTGTGGGGAAATGGGAGAAAAGTGGGGGAAATTTGAGGGGAAATGGGATGAAAATTGGGGGAAATGGGGAAAATGGAGGAAATGAAGGGAAATGGGGGGAAAGGGGGAAAATGGGGAAATTTGAGGGGAAATGGGGAAAAAAATGGGGAAATGGGGGAAATGAGGCCCAAAATGGGGGAAATTGGGAGAAAAAAAAAGGAAATGTGGGGGAAATGGGAGAAAAGTGGGGGAAATTTGAGGGGAAATGGGAGAAAAAGTGGGAATTTGGGAGAAAGAAATGAGGAAATGAGGGGGAAATAAGGGGGAAGGGGGGAAATGGGGAAAAATGGGGGGAAAATGGGGAAATTGTGGGGAAATGGGGCCAAAAATGGGGGAAATTGGGAAAAAAAAAAAAAGGAAATGTGGGGGAAATGGGGAAAATGGGGGGGGGATGGGGGGGAAATGGGGGAAATTGTGGGGGAAATGGGAAAAAACGAAGGAAGAGAGGGGAAATGGGGAAAGAAGGGGAAAATGGGGAAATTTGAGAGGAAATGGGGGGAAAATGGGGGAATTTGGAAGAAAGAAACGAGGAAATGAGGGGGAAATGAGGAGGAAGGGGGGAAATGGGGGAAAATAGGGGAAATGAGGAGAAAATTGTGAGAAGTTGGGGAGAAAGCGGGGGAAAATGTGGAAAATTGGAGGAAAGAAAGAAAAAATGGAGGAAATGATGGGGAAATTGGGGAAAAGAAGTGAAAAATGGGGGAAATTGAAGGGAAAATGGGGAAAAAAGTGGGAAATTTGGAGAAAAAAGGGAAACCTGGGGGGAAATGGGGGGGGAATGAGGTGGGAATTGGAGGAAATGAGGAGAAATTGGGGAAATTTGCGGGAAAATGGGGGGAATTGGGGTCAAAATGGGGAAATGGGAGCAAAAAGAGAGGAAATAAGGGGAAAATGGGGAAATGTGGGAGAAAATAGGGGGAAAATTGGGGGAAATTGGGGTCAAAATGGGGAGATGGGGGGAAAAGGGGGGGAAATGAGGTGGAAATTGGAGGAAGTTGGGGGAAATGGGGGGAAAGAAGGAAAAAATGTGGGAAATGATGGGGAAATAGGGGGGGAACGGGGGGAGAAATGGGGAAACGAGGTGAAATTGGGGAAATTTGGGGGAAATTTGGGGGAAATTGGGGTCAAAATGAGGAAATGGGAGAAAAAAGAGAGGAAATAAGGGGACAATGGGGAAATGAGGGGGAAAATAGGAGAAAATGGGGAAATTTGGAGAAATGGGGGAAACCTGGGAGAAAGGGGGGAGGAAATGAGGTGGAAAATGGTGGAAAGGAGGAGAAATTGAGGAAATTTGGGGGGAAATTGGGGTCAAAATGGGGTGATGGGGGGAAAATAGGGGGAAAATGGGGAAATGGGGGGGAAATGAGGTGGGAATTGGAGGAAGATGGGGGAAATGGGGGAAAGAAGGAAAAATGGGGGAAATGAGGGGGAAATGGGGGAAAAGAAGTGAAAAATGGGGGAAATTGAGAGGAAAGGTGGTAAAAATGGGGGAAATTTGGAGAAGAAAGGGAAACCTGGGGGGTAATGGGGGGAAATGGGGGGGGGGGGATGGGGAAATGAGGAGAAATTGGGGAAATTTGGGGGAATTGGGGTCAAAATGGGGAAATGGGAGAAAAAAGAGAGGAAATAAGGGGACAATGGGGAAATGTGGTGGAAAGTAGGGGGAAATTGGGGAAAATGGGGAGGAATGAGGGGGAAATGAGGGAAATTTGGGGGAAAATGGGGGAAATTGGGGAAAAATGGGGAAATTTGGGAGAAAAAAATAGAGGAAATAAGGGGAAGATGGGGAAATGGGGGGCGGAAATGGGGGGAAAATGGGGAGAAATGAGGGAAATATGGGGGAAAGGGGGGGGAAATGAGGTGAAAAATGGTGGAAATGAGGAGAAATTGAGGAAATTTGGGGGGAAATGGGGAGATGGGGGGAAAACGGGGAAATGATGGGGAAATTTGGGGGAAATGAGGTGAAAAATGGCGGAAATGAGGAGAAACGGAGGAAATTTGGTGGAAGATGGGGGGAATTGTGGTCAAAATGGGGAAATGGGAGAAAAAAGAGAGGAAATAAGGGGAAAATTGGGAAATGCGGGGGAAAATGGGGGGAAAATGGGGAGAATTGGGAGAAATGGGGGAAACTTTGGGGAAAATGGGGGAAATTGGGGCCAAAATGGGGAAATGGGTGAAAAAAGAGAGGAAATTTGGGGAAAATGGGGAAATGTGGGGTAAAATGGGGGGAAATTGGGGAGAAATGAGGGAAACCTGGGAGAAAGGGGGGAGGAAATGAGGGGGAAAATGAGGAAATGAGGAGAAATTGGGGTCAAAATGGGGAAATGGGGGGAAAATAGGGGGGAAATGGGGAAATGAGGGGGAAATGAGGTGGGAATTGGAGGAAGTTGGGGAAAATGGGGGGAAAGAAGGAAAAAATGGGGGAAATGGGGGAAAATGGGGGGGAAATGTGGGGGAAAATGGCGGAAATGAGGGAGAAATTGGGGAAATTTTGGGGGAAATTGGGGAAATTTGGGGGAATATGGGGGGAATTGGGGTCAAAATGGGGAAAATTGGAGAAAAAAGAGAGGAAATAAGGGGAAAATTGGGAAATGGGGGGGGGGAATAGGGGGAAAATGGGCAGAAATGAGGGGGAAATGAGGGAAATTTGGGGGAAAATGTGGGGAATTGGGGTCAAAATGGGGAAATGGGTGAAAAAATAGAGGAAATAAGGGGAAGATGGGGAAATATGGGGGAAATTTGGGGGAAATTGGGGAGAAATGAGGGAAACTTGGGGGAAAGGGGGGGGAAATGAAGTGGAAAATGGTGGAAATGAGGAGAAATTGAGGAAATTTGGGGGAAATTTGGGGGAAATTTGGGGGAAAACTGGGGGAATTGGGGTCAAAATGGGGAAATGGGTGAAAAAATAGAGGAAATAAGGGGAAAATGGGGAAATGTGGAAAGTAGGGGGAAATTGGGGAAAATGGGGAGGAATGAGGGGGAAATGAGGGAAATTTGGGGGAAAATGGGGGGAATGAGGAGAAATTGAGGAGATTTGGGGGAAAATGGGGGGAAATTGGGGTCAAAATGGGGAGATGAGAGAAAGGGGGGGAAATATGGGGGAAATGGGGGGAAATTTGGGGGGATTTGGGGGGAAAAGATACGGAAACTGGAGGAGATGAGGGGAAATGGAGGAAAAGGGGGGGGAATTTGGGGGGAAATCAGGGGAAAAAACCCAAAAATGGCACTTTGGGGGGGCTGCCCCATATGCCCTTATATGGGCAGAAGCCGTTGGGCGTTGGGGGGGGGAATCCCAAAAATAGGCCCCTGGGGGGAGGGGGGGGGACAAAGGGACAAGGACAGAACCCCCCCCCCTCCCCCCCACCCCACACCTGTCCTTTGTCCGTCTGTCCTTCCCTCCCCCCCCCCCCCCGCGATCCTTTTGTCTGCTCTCATCCATCCCACTATAGAGCCGGGGGGGGGGGGGGGGCGAGGGGCCCCTATGGGGTCCTATGGGGTCCTATGGGGTCCTATGGGTTCCTATAGGGCGCTGTGGGGGGTGGGGAGGTCCTATGGGGTGCTATGGGGTCCTATGGGGTGCTATGGGGTGCTATAGGGCGCTGTGGGGGTGGGGAGGTCCTATGGGGTCCTGCGGGGGGTGTGGGATTCTATGAGGTGCAATGGGGTCCTATGGGGGGTTCTATGGGGTGCTATGGGGTCCTATGGGGGGTATGGGGTTCTATGGGGTGCTATGGGGTCCTATAGGGCGCTGTGGGGGATGGGGAGGTCCTATGGGGTGCTATGGGGTCCTATGGGGTGCTATGGGGTCCTATAGGGCGCTGTGGGGGTGGGGAGGTCCTATGGGTTCCTGCGGTGGGTCTGGGGTTCTATGAGGTGCAATGGGGTCCTATGGGGGGTATGGGGTTCTATGGGGTGCTATGAGGTGTGGGGTTCTATGGGGTCCTATAGGGTGCTGTGGGGGGCGGTGGGGTTCTTTGGGGTGCTATGGGGTGCTGTGGGATGCTCTGGAGACTGGGGGGTCCTAAAGGGTCTTGTGGGGTCCAATGGGGACCTATAGGATGCTGTGGGGGGTGAGGAGGTCCTATGGGGTGCTATGGGGTCCTATGGGGTCCTATGGGGTGCTATGGGGTGCTCTGGAAGGTGTGGGGTTCTGTGGGGTCCTATAGGGGGTATAGGGTTCTATGGGGTCCTATAGGGTCCTGTGGGGGTGGGGGGATCCTATGGGGTGCTATGGGGGGTTCTATGGGGTCCTATGGGGTTCTACGGGGTCCTGGGGGGGGGAGGGGGAGTCCTACTGGGGGGTATGGGGTTCCTATGGGGTTCTATAGGGTCCTGTGGGGGGCAGAGGTGTCCTATGGGATGTTATAGGGGATGTGGGGTTCTTATGGGGTTCTATGGGGCCCTGTAGGGTCCTGTAGTGTCCTATGGGGGGAGGGGAAGCGAACGGGATCCTATGGGGTTCTTAGGGGGGGGAATGGGTTCCTGCAGGGTCCTATGGGTTGAGGGGTCCTATGGGGTCCTGGCGGGGGGGGAATCCTATGGCGTTCTATAGGGTCTATGGGGAGGAAGATGTGATCCTATGGAATCCTATGGGGTCCTATGGAGTCAGGGGGAGCAAGGGACTGTGCCTATGGGGCAGGGGGGTCCGATGGGGCAGGGGGATCTCACTATGGGGCAGGAGGTGTCCATATGGGGCAGGGGGGTCCTTATGGGGCAGGGGATGCCCCTATGTGGTTGGGGTCTCCTTATGGGGCAGGGGGGTTCCTATGAGGTAGGGAGGTCTCCCTGTGGGGCAGGAGGGTCCCTATGGGGCAGGGGATCCCTATGGGGCAGGGGTTCCCTATGGGGTAGGGGGTCCTTATGGGGCAGGAAGGTCTCCCTATGGGGCAGGGGTTCCCTATGAGACTGGGAGCTTCCTTATAGGGCAGGGATATCCCTATGGGGCAGGGGGTCGTTATGGGGCAGGGGGGGTCCCTATGGGGCAGAGCGGTGTTCCAATGGGGTTGGGGTCTCCCTATGGGGCAGGGGGGTTCCTATGGGGTAGGGAGGTCTCCCTGTGGGGCAGAGGGGTCCCTATAGGGCAGAGTGGCCCCTATGGGGCAGAGGGTGTCCCTATGGGGCAGAGGGGTCCCTATGGGGCAGGGGATGCCACTATGGGGCAGAGCGGTGTTCCAATGGGGTTGGGGTCTCCCTATGGGGCAGGGGGGTTCCTATGGGGTAGGGAGGTCTCCCTATGGGGCAGAGGGGTCCCTATGAGGCAGGGGTGTTGCTATGGGGCAGAGCGATGTTCCTATGGGGTTGGGGTCTCCCTATGGGGCAGGGGAGATGGGGGGTAGGGGAAGGGGGGGGGGGGGGGAGGGGCGGTGGGTCCGTGTGGCCCCTCCCCCTTCGATGACGTCATTTTTTGGGGGGGGGGGGGATAAAAGGAGCCCCCCTGGCACCGACAGCAGCAGAGACTGCAGGTGGGAGTGAGGAACTGGGAGGGACTGGGAGGAACTGGGAGGGACTGGGAGGGACTGGGAGGGACTGGGAGGAGATATGGGGAAACTGGGAGGGACTGGGAGGAGATATGGGGAAACTGGGAGGGACTGGGAGGAAACTGGGAGGAAACTGGGAGGGACTGGGAGGGACTGGGAGGAAACTGGGAGGGACTGGGAGGAGATATGGGGAAACTGGGAGGGACTGGGAGGAGATATGGGGAAACTGGGAGGGACTGGGAGGAAACTGGGAGGAAACTGGGAGGGACTGGGAGTGTCTGATGGGAGACTGGGAGGGACTGGGAGGGGATACTGGGATACTGGGAGGGACTGGGAGTGTCTATAGGGAGACTGGGAGGGGATTGTGGGATACTGGGAGGGACTGGGAAGAAACTGGGAGGCACTGGGAGTGTCTATTAAGGAGACTGGGAGGGACTGGGAGGACTGGGAGGGGATACTGGGGAGACTGGGAGGAAACTGGGAGTGTCTGTAGGGAGACTGGGAGGGGATACAGGGATACTGGGAGGGACTGGGAGGAACTGGGAGGGGATACTGGGAAACTGAGAGGGACTGGGAGTGTCTATAGGGAGACTGGGAGGGACTGGGAGGAAACTGGGAGGCACTGGGAGTGTCTGTAGGGATACTGGGAGGGGATACTGGGATACTGGGAGGGACTGGGAGTAACTATAGGGAGACTGGGAGAGACTGGGAGGAAACTGGGAATGTCTGTAGGGAGACTGGGAGGGGATTGTGGGATACTGGGAGGAACTGGGAGGGGATACTGGGAGACTGGGAGGAAACTGGGAGGGACTGGGAGTGACTATAGGGAGACTGGGAGGGGATACTGGGATGATACTGGGAGGGACTGGGAAGAAACTGGGAGGGACTGGGAAGGACTGGGATTGTCTATGGGGAGACTGGGAGAGGATACTGGGATACTGGGAGGGACTGGGAGGGGATCTGGAGAGGGACTGGGAGGAGATATGGGGAAACTGGGAGAGACTGGGAGGGACTGGGAGGGGATTGTGGGATACTGGGAGGGACTGGGAGGAACTGGGAGGGATTCTGGGGAAACTGGAGGAACTGGGAGGGACTGGGAGTGTCTGTAGGGAGACTGGGAGGGGATTGTGGGATACTGGGAGGGACTGGGACAAAACTGGGAGGTACTGGGAGTGTCTATTAAGGAGACTGGGAGGGACTGGGAGGGGATACTGGGATACTGGGAGGGACTGGGAGTAACTATAGGGAGACTGGGAGGGCATATAGAGAAACTGGGAGGGACTGGGAGGGGATTGTGGGATACTGGGAGGGACTGGGAGGGCCTACATTTGGACTGGGAGAGGGGACTGGGATATACTGGGATGAACTGGGATGAACTGGGTTGAACTGGGATGAACTGGGATCTCACAGCGCTGTCCTGGACCAGAATTCACCGAGTGAAAGAGAGCAGAGGTGAGGGGGAACTGGGAGCAAACTGGGAGCACAGGTGCCATACTGGTGCCATACTGGTGCCATATTGTCCCTTACTGGTGCCATACTGGTGCCCTTACTGGTGCCATACTGGTGCCACACTGGTGCCATACTGGTCTTTACTGCTGCCATACTGGTGCCATACTGGAGCCATACTGGTGCCCTTACTGGTCCTTACTGGTGCCATACTGGTTTCATACTGGCCCTTACTGGTGCCATACTGGTGCCATACTGGTGCCATACTGGTGCCATATTGGCCCTCATTGGTGCCATACTGGCCCTTACTGGTGCCATACTGGTGCCATACTGGAGCCATACTGGTGCCATACTGGTGCCATACTGGTGCCATACTGGTCCTTACTGGTGCCATACTGCTGCCATACTGGTGCCATACTGCCCTTACTGGTGTTACTGGCATCTCACAGGTGTGCCTGGTCCCTTCCTGGTCCCTTACTGGTGTCACTGGTCCCTTCCCAGCCCCTTCCCGGCCCCTTACTGGTGTGACTGGTGTTACTGGTGTCACTGGTCCCTTCCTGTCCCCTTACTGGTGTCACTGGTCCCTTCCTGGTGTCACTTGTCCCTTCCTGGCCCCTTACTGGTGTCACTGGTCCCTTACTGGTGTCACTGGTCCCTTCCTGGTCCCTTACTGGTGTCACTGGTCCCTTCCTGGTGTCACTTGTCCCTTCCTGTCCCCTTACTGGTGTCACTGGTTCCTTACTGGTGTCACTGGTCCCTTCCTGGTCCCTTACTGGTGTCACTGGTCCCTTCCTGGTGTCACTTGTCCCTTCCTGTCCCCTTACTGGTGTCACTGGTCCCTTACTGGTGTCACTGGTCCCTTCCTGTCCCCTTACTGGTGTCACTGGTTCCTTACTGGTGTCACTGGTCCCTTCCTGTCCCCTTACTGGTGTCACTGGTCCCTTCCTGGTCCCTTACTGGTGTCACTGGTCCCTTCCTGTCCCCTTACTGGTGTCACTGGTCCCTTACTGGTGTCACTGGTTCCTTACTGGTGTCACTGGTCCCTTCCTGTCCCCTTACTGGTGTCACTGGTCCCTTCCTGGTCCCTTACTGGTGTCACTGGTTCCTTACTGGTGTCACTGGTCCCTTCCTGTCCCCTTACTGGTGTCACTGGTCCCTTCCTGGTCCCTTACTGGTGTCACTGGTTCCTTACTGGTGTCACTGGTCCCTTCCTGTCCCCTTACTGGTGTCACTGGTCCCTTCCTGTCCCCTTCCTGGTGTCACTGTCCCCTTCCTGTCCCCTCCCTGGTCCCTCCCCGGCCCCTGACCGTTGTCCCCGTCGTCCCCAGGCCACCATGCCGTCCCCATGCCCGGATCTGGCCGAGTTCGGCGAGGCGGCGCCGTTCCTGCGCAAATCGGAGCAGGAGCGAATCGCGGCGCAGACGCGGCCCTTCGACCTCAAGCGCGACATCTTCGTCCCCGACGAGCGCGAGGAGTTCGTCAAGGCCACCATCGTCAGCAGGGAGGGGAACAAAGTCACCGCCCAGACCGAGCGCGGCAAGGTCGGCCTGCGGGGAGCCCCAAAGCTGCCCCACATTGGGACGGGAGCGGGGATGGCGGGGAGGAAATGGGACGGAACTGGTCCCAAATGGTCAAAATGTGCAACAAAGTGGTCAGGATTGGGATTGGTTGGGTGAAAATAGGGTGGAACTGATCCCAAAAAGCTGGAATTGGCCAAAATCCGGACCAAAATGGACAGAATTGGGACTGAACGGCCCCAAAATGCATCAAATCCATCCTAAAATGGTCAGGATTGGGACTGAACGGACCCCAAAATGGATCAAATCCATCCCCAAATGGTCAGAATTGGGACTTAGCCCCAAAATGGATCAAATCCACCCTAAAATGGTCAAAATTGGTATTGGTGGGGCAAAAATGGGACGGATCTGATCCCAAGTGGTTAGAGTTGGCCAAAATCTGCAACAAAATGGTCAGAACTGGGACTGAACAGCTCCAAATTGGATCAAATCCACCTCAAAATGGTCAGGATTGGGATTTAACGGACCCCAAATTGACAAAATCCACAGCAAAATGGTCAGAATTCGGACTTAACAGCCTCAAAATGCATCAAATCTACCCCAAAATGGTCACAATTGGAACTTAAGAGTCCCAAAATGGTCAGAATTGGGATTGGTTGGGTGAAAATGGGTCGGATCTGATCCCAAACAGCTGGAATTGGCCAAAATCCGGCCGAAAATGGTCAGAATTGGCAATAATTGGTCCCAAAATTGATCAAATCCACCCTAAAATGGACAGGATTGGGACTTAACAGGACCCAAAATTGTCAGAATTGGACCAAATCAGCCTTGAAATGGGCAAAATTCTGATTGGTTGGTCAAAAATGGGACGGATCTGACTGTTCCAGATGGTTGGAATTGCCCAAAATCCGTCCTAAAATGGTCAGAATTGGGACTTAACAGACCCAAAAAGGTCAGAATTGGGCCAAATCCACACCGAAATGAACAGACCTGGGACTTGACAGCCCCAAAATGGATCAAATCCCCCCCAAATGGACAGAATTGGACCAAATTAGTCCCAAAATTGGACCAAATCCCCCCAAAAACGGTTAAAATTGGACCCTATCAGCCCCAAATGGCCCAAATCCACACCCAAAATGGTCAGAATTGGGACTGAACGGCCCCCAAATGGTCAGAATCGGACAAAATCAGCCCCCAGGTGGTCAGAATGAGCTCATGTCAAGCCCGAAAAGGCCCCAATCCACCCCAACATGGTCACAATGGGCACTTGTCAGCCCCCAAATGGCCCTAATTGGCCCCCAAATGGTCAGAATTGGGACTGAACTGCCCCAAAATGGCCCAGATCAGCCCCCATATGATCAGGATTGGTGCTGATGAGCCCCCAAATGGCCCAAATCTGCCCCAAGATGGTCAGAATTGGGACTTGTCAGCCCCAAAATGGTCAGAATTGGCCCAATTCCGCCCCGAAATGGACCAAATTGGCCCAAATCCACCCCAACATGGTCAGAATGGGCACTTGTCAGCCCCAAGATGGTCAGAATTGTCCCCACTGGTCACAATTGTCCCAATTCGGTCCCAAAATTGCCCTCATCTGCCCCAACATGGTCAGAATTGGCAACTTATCAGCCCCCAAATGCCCCAAATCAGCCCCAAATGCTCATCTCAGGCCCAAATCACACCCAAAGTGGTCCAAATCCGCTCCCCAATGATCAAAGTTGCCCCAATTCCGCCCCATGATGCCCCAAGTCGCTCCCAAAATTGCTGAAATTGGCATTTTTCAGCTCCAAAATGGCCCAAATTGGCCCAAATCAGCCCCAAAATGGACAAAATGGACCCAAATCAGCCCCCAAATGGCCCAAATCTGCCCCAAATGGACACAGTTGGCTTTTATCAGCTCCAAAACGGCCACAATCAGCGCAAAATGGTCAAACATGGTCCATGGCAGCTCAAAAATGGTCACAATTGGCTCAAATCAGCCTTGAAATGGGCAAAATTGGGACTTGACAGCCCCCAAATGGCCTAAATGAGCCACAGAAAAGACCAGAATCAGCACTTATCAGCCCCCAAATGGCCCGAAAGAGCCACAAAAAGGTCGGAATTGGGACTTATCCGCCCCAAAGTGGCCAAAATCCACACCAAAATGGTCAGAATTGGAGCAAATTCTCCCCAAAATGGTCAGAATTGGGACTTCAGAGCCCCAAAAAGGATCAAATCAAATCCTAAAATGGTCAGGATTGGGATTGGTAGTAGAAAATGGGACGGATCTGATCCCAAGTGGTCAGAATTGGACCAAATCAGCTCCAAAATGGTCAGAATTGGGACTGAACGGCCCCAGAATGGTCAGAATTGAAGCAAATCCGCCCCAAAATGGTCAGAATTGGGACTCATCAGCCCCAAAGTGCCCAAATCCGCACCCAAATGGTCAGAATTGGAGCAAATTCACCCCAAAAAGGTCAGAATTTGGACCTGACAGCACCAAAATGGATCAAATATCCCCCAGAATGGGCAGAATTGGACCAAATTAGTCCCAAAATTTGTTAAAATTGTCCTAAAGGGTCTCAAAATGTCCCATTAGTCCCAAAATGGTTAAAATTGGACTCTATCAGCATCAAATGGCCCAAATCCGCACCCAAATGGCCAGAATTGGAGCAAATCCACCCCAAAACAGTCAGAATTGGGACTGAACGGCCCTAAAATGGATCAAATCAAATCCTAAAATGGTCAGAATTGAAACTGAGCTGCCCCCAAATGGTCAGAATGGGACAAAATCAGCCCCCAGGTGGTCAGAATGAGCTCATGTCAAGCCCAAAAAGGCCCCAATCCACCCCAAAATGGTCAGAATGGGCACTTGTCAGCCCCAAGATGATCAGAATTGTCCCCACTGGTCAAAATTGTCCCAATTCGGCCTCAAAATTGCCCTCATCTGCCCCAACATGGTCAGAATTGGCAACTTATCAGCCCCCAAATGCCCCAAATCAGCCCCAAATGCTCATCTCAGGCCCAAATCACACCCAAAGTGGTCCAAATCCGCTCCTCAATGATCAAAGTTGGCCCCATTCCGCCCCATGATGCCCCAAGTCGCTCCCAAAATTGCTGAAATTGGCATTTATCAGCTCCAAAATGGCCCAAATTGGCCCAAATCAGCCCCAAAATGGACAAAATGGACCCAAATCAGCCCCCAAATGGCCCAAATCTGCCCCAAATGGACACAGTTGGCTTTTATCAGCTCCAAAACGGCCACAATCAGCACAAAATGGTCAAACATGGTCCATGGCAGCTCAAAAATGGTCACAATTGGTTCAAATCAGCCTTGAAATGGGCAAAATTGGGACTTGACAGCCCCCAAATGGCCCAAATCTGCCCCCAAATGGTCAGAGTTGGAGCAAATTCACCCTAAAAAGGTCAGAATTGGGACTGAACAGCACCCAAATGGATCAAATATCCCCCAGAATGGGCAGAATTGGACCTAATCAGTCCCAAAATTGGACCAAATCCCCCCCAACATGGTTAAAATTGGACCCTATCAGCCCCAAATGGCCCAAATCCGCGCCCAAATGGTCAGAATTGGAGCAAATCCACCCAAAATTGTTCAGAATTGGGACTGAACGGCCCCAAAATGGATCAAATCCATCCTAAAATGGTCAGAGTTGGGACTGAACGGCCCCCAAATGGTCAGAATGGGACAAAATCAGCCCCCAGGTGGTCAGAATGAGCTCATGTCAAGCCCAAAAAGGCCCAAATCCACCCCATGGTGGTCACAATGGGCACTTGTCAGCCCCAACATGGCCAGAATTGTCCCCACTGGTCACAATTGTCCCAATTCGGTCCCAAAATTGCCCTCATCTGCCCCAACATGGTCAGAATTGGCAACTTATCAGCCCCCAAATGCCCCAAATCAGCCCCAAATGCTCATCTCAGGCCCAAATCACACCCAAAATGGTCCAAATCCGCTCCCCAATGATCAAAGTTGCCCCAATTCCGCCCCATGATGCCCCAAGTCGCTCTCCAAATTGCTGAAATTGGCACTTATCAGCTCCAAAATGGCCCAAATTGGCCCAAATCAGCCCCAAAATGGACAAAATGGACCCAAATCAGCCCCCAAATGGCCCAAATCTGCCCCAAATGGACACAGTTGGCTTTTATCAGCTCCAAAACGGCCACAATCAGCACAAAATGGTCAAACATGGTCCATGGCAGCTCAAAAATCGTCACAATTGGCTCAAATCAGCCTTGAAATGGGCAAAATTGGGACTTGACAGCCCCCAAATGGCCCAAATGAGCCACAGAAAAGACCAGAATCAGCACTTATCAGCCCCCAAATGGCCCGAAAGAGCCACAAAAAGGTCGGAATTGGGACTTATCCGCCCCAAAGTGGCCAAAATCCACACCAAAATGGTCAGAATTGGAGCAAATTCTCCCCAAAATGGTCAGAATTGGGACTTCAGAGCCCCAAAAAGGATCAAATCAAATCCTAAAATGGTCAGGATTGGGATTGGTTGGGAGAAAATGGGACGGATCTGATCCCAAGTGGTAGGAAATGGCCAAAATCAGCTCCAAAATGGTCAGAATTGGGACCGATCAGCCCCCGAATGGTCAGAATTGAAGCAAATCCACCCCAAAATGGTCAGAATTGGGACTGAACAGACCCAAAATTGAGAAAATCCACACTAAAAAGGTCAGAATTGGGACTTGTCAGCCCCAAAATGGTCAGAATTGGCCCAATTCCGCCCCAAAATGGACCAAATTGGCCCAAATCCACCCCAACATGGTCAGAATGGGCACTTGTCAGCCCCAAGATGGTCAGAATTGTCCCCACTGGTCAAAATTGTCCCAATACGATCCCAAAATTGCCCTCATCTGCCCCAACATGGTCAGAATTGGCAACTTATCAGCCCCCAAATGCCCCAAATCAGCCCCAAATGCTCATCTCAGGCCCAAATCACACCCAAAGTGGTCCAAATCCGCTCCCCAATGATCAAAGTTGCCCCAATTCCGCCCCATGATGCCCCAAGTCGCTCCCAAAATTGCTGAAATTGGCATTTATCAGCTCCAAAATGGCCCAAATTGGCCCAAATCAGCCCCAAAATGGACAAAATGGACCCAAATCAGCCCCCAAATGGCCCAAATCTGCCCCAAATGGACACAGTTGGCTTTTATCAGCTCCAAAACGGCCACAATCAGCACAAAATGGTCAAACATGGTCCATGGCAGCTCAAAAATGGTCACAATTGGCTCAAATCAGCCTTGAAATGGGCAAAATTGGGACTTGACAGCCCCCAAATGGCCTAAATGAGCCACAGAAAAGACCAGAATCAGCACTTATCAGCCCCCAAATGGCCCGAAAGAGCCACAAAAAGGTCGGAATTGGGACTTATCCGCCCCAAAGTGGCCAAAATCCACACCAAAATGGTCAGAATTGGAGCAAATTCTCCCCAAAATGGTCAGAATTGGGACTTCAGAGCCCCAAAAAGGATCAAATCAAATCCTAAAATGGTCAGGATTGGGATTGGTAGTAGAAAATGGGACGGATCTGATCCCAAGTGGTCAGAATTGGACCAAATCAGCTCCAAAATGGTCAGAATTGGGACTGAACGGCCCCAGAATGGTCAGAATTGAAGCAAATCCGCCCCAAAATGGTCAGAATTGGGACTGAACTGCCCCAAAATGGCCCAGATCAGCCCCCATATCATCAGGATTGGTGCTGATGAGCCCCCAAATGGCCCAAATCTGCCCCAAGATGGTCAGAATTGGGACTTGTCAGCCCCAAAATGGTCAGAATTGGCCCAATTCCGCCCCAAAATGGACCAAATTGGCCCAAATCCACCCCAACATGGTCAGAATGGGCACTTGTCAGCCCCAAGATGGTCAGAATTGTCCCCACTGGTCACAATTGTCCCAATTCGGTCCCAAAATTGCCCTCATCTGCCCCAACATGGTCAGAATTGGCAACTTATCAGCCCCCAAATGCCCCAAATCAGCCCCAAATGCTCATCTCAGGCCCAAATCACACCCAAAGTGGTCCAAATCCGCTCCCCAATGATCAAAGTTGCCCCAATTCCGCCCCATGATGCCCCAAGTCGCTCCCAAAATTGCTGAAATTGGCATTTTTCAGCTCCAAAATGGCCCAAATTGGCCCAAATCAGCCCCAAAATGGACAAAATGGACCCAAATCAGCCCCCAAATGGCCCAAATCTGCCCCAAATGGACACAGTTGGCTTTTATCAGCTCCAAAACGGCCACAATCAGCGCAAAATGGTCAAACATGGTCCATGGCAGCTCAAAAATGGTCACAATTGGCTCAAATCAGCCTTGAAATGGGCAAAATTGGGACTTGACAGCCCCCAAATGGCCTAAATGAGCCACAGAAAAGACCAGAATCAGCACTTATCAGCCCCCAAATGGCCCGAAAGAGCCACAAAAAGGTCGGAATTGGGACTTATCCGCCCCAAAGTGGCCAAAATCCACACCAAAATGGTCAGAATTGGAGCAAATTCTCCCCAAAATGGTCAGAATTGGGACTTCAGAGCCCCAAAAAGGATCAAATCAAATCCTAAAATGGTCAGGATTGGGATTGGTAGTAGAAAATGGGACGGATCTGATCCCAAGTGGTCAGAATTGGACCAAATCAGCTCCAAAATGGTCAGAATTGGGACTGAACGGCCCCAGAATGGTCAGAATTGAAGCAAATCCGCCCCAAAATGGTCAGAATTGGGACTCATCAGCCCCAAAGTGCCCAAATCCGCACCCAAATGGTCAGAATTGGAGCAAATTCACCCCAAAAAGGTCAGAATTTGGACCTGACAGCACCAAAATGGATCAAATATCCCCCAGAATGGGCAGAATTGGACCAAATTAGTCCCAAAATTTGTTAAAATTGTCCTAAAGGGTCTCAAAATGTCCCATTAGTCCCAAAATGGTTAAAATTGGACTCTATCAGCATCAAATGGCCCAAATCCGCACCCAAATGGCCAGAATTGGAGCAAATCCACCCCAAAACAGTCAGAATTGGGACTGAACGGCCCTAAAATGGATCAAATCAAATCCTAAAATGGTCAGAATTGAAACTGAGCTGCCCCCAAATGGTCAGAATGGGACAAAATCAGCCCCCAGGTGGTCAGAATGAGCTCATGTCAAGCCCAAAAAGGCCCCAATCCACCCCAAAATGGTCAGAATGGGCACTTGTCAGCCCCAAGATGATCAGAATTGTCCCCACTGGTCAAAATTGTCCCAATTCGGCCTCAAAATTGCCCTCATCTGCCCCAACATGGTCAGAATTGGCAACTTATCAGCCCCCAAATGCCCCAAATCAGCCCCAAATGCTCATCTCAGGCCCAAATCACACCCAAAGTGGTCCAAATCCGCTCCCCAATGATCAAAGTTGCCCCAATTCCGCCCCATGATGCCCCAAGTCGCTCCCAAAATTGCTGAAATTGGCATTTTTCAGCTCCAAAATGGCCCAAATTGGCCCAAATCAGCCCCAAAATGGACAAAATGGACCCAAATCAGCCCCCAAATGGCCCAAATCTGCCCCAAATGGACACAGTTGGCTTTTATCAGCTCCAAAACGGCCACAATCAGCACAAAATGGTCAAACATGGTCCATGGCAGCTCAAAAATCGTCACAATTGGCTCAAATCAGCCTTGAAATGGGCAAAATTGGGACTTGACAGCCCCCAAATGGCCCAAATGAGCCACAGAAAAGACCAGAATCAGCACTTATCAGCCCCCAAATGGCCCAAATCTGCCCCAAAAAGGTCAGAATTGGAGCAAATTCTCCCCAAAATGGTCAGAATTGGGACTTCAGAGCCCCAAAAAGGATCAAATCAAATCCTAAAATGGTCAGAATTGGGATTGGTAGTAGAAAATGGGACGGATCTGATCCCAAGTGGTAGGAAATGGCCAAAATCAGCTCCAAAATGGACAGAATTGGGACCGATCAGCCCCCGAATGGTCAGAATTGAAGCAAATCCACCCCAAAATGGTCAGAATTGGGACTGAACAGACCCAAAATTGAGAAAATCCACCCTAAAATGGTCAGAATTGGGACTTCACAGCCCCAAAATGGATCAAATCAAATCCTAAAATGGTCAGGATTGGGTTTGGTTGGGCAAAAATGGGACGGATCTGATCCCAAGTGGTCGGAATTGGCAGAAATGAGGACCAAAATGGACAGAATTGGGACTGAGCTGCCCCCAAATGGCCCAAATCCGCACCCAAATGGTCAGAATTGGAGCAAATCCACCCCAAAACGGTCAGAATTGGGACTGAACGGCAACAAAATGGATCAAATCCATCCTGAAATGGTCAGAATTGGGACTGAGCTGCCCCCAAATGGTCAGAATGGGACAAAATCAGCCCCCAGGTGGTCAGAATGAGCTCATGTCAAGCCCAAAAAGGCCCCAATCCACCCCAAAATGGTCACAATGGGCACTTGTCAGCCCCCAAATGGCCCTAATTGGCCCCAAATGGTCAGAATTGGGACTGAACGGCCCCAGAATGGTCAGAATTGAAGCAAATCCGCCCCAAAATGGTCAGAATTGGGACTGAACTGCCCCAAAATGGCCCAGATCAGCCCCCATATCATCAGGATTGGTGCTGATGAGCCCCCAAATGGCCCAAATCTGCCCCAAGATGGTCAGAATTGGGACTTGTCAGCCCCAAAATGGTCAGAATTGGCCCAATTCCGCCCCAAAATGGACCAAATTGGCCCAAATCCACCCCAACATGGTCAGAATGGGCACTTGTCAGCCCCAAGATGGTCAGAATTGTCCCCACTGGTCACAATTGTCCCAATTCGGTCCCAAAATTGCCCTCATCTGCCCCAACATGGTCAGAATTGGCAACTTATCAGCCCCCAAATGCCCCAAATCAGCCCCAAATGCTCATCTCAGGCCCAAATCACACCCAAAGTGGTCCAAATCCGCTCCCCAATGATCAAAGTTGCCCCAATTCCGCCCCATGATGCCCCAAGTCGCTCCCAAAATTGCTGAAATTGGCATTTTTCAGCTCCAAAATGGCCCAAATTGGCCCAAATCAGCCCCAAAATGGACAAAATGGACCCAAATCAGCCCCCAAATGGCCCAAATCTGCCCCAAATGGACACAGTTGGCTTTTATCAGCTCCAAAACGGCCACAATCAGCGCAAAATGGTCAAACATGGTCCATGGCAGCTCAAAAATGGTCACAATTGGCTCAAATCAGCCTTGAAATGGGCAAAATTGGGACTTGACAGCCCCCAAATGGCCTAAATGAGCCACAGAAAAGACCAGAATCAGCACTTATCAGCCCCCAAATGGCCCGAAAGAGCCACAAAAAGGTCGGAATTGGGACTTATCCGCCCCAAAGTGGCCAAAATCCACACCAAAATGGTCAGAATTGGAGCAAATTCTCCCCAAAATGGTCAGAATTGGGACTTCACAGCCCCAAAAAGGATCAAATCAAATCCTAAAATGGTCAGGATTGGGATTGGTAGTAGAAAATGGGACGGATCTGATCCCAAGTGGTCAGAATTGGACCAAATCAGCTCCAAAATGGTCAGAATTGGGACTGAACGGCCCCAGAATGGTCAGAATTGAAGCAAATCCGCCCCAAAATGGTCAGAATTGGGACTCATCAGCCCCAAAGTGCCCAAATCCCCACCCAAATGGTCAGAATTGGAGCAAATTCACCCCAAAAAGGTCAGAATTTGGACCTGACAGCACCAAAATGGATCAAATATCCCCCAGAATGGGCAGAATTGGACCAAATTAGTCCCAAAATTTGTTAAAATTGTCCTAAAGGGTCTCAAAATGTCCCATTAGTCCCAAAATGGTTAAAATTGGACTCTATCAGCATCAAATGGCCCAAATCCGCACCCAAATGGCCAGAATTGGAGCAAATCCACCCCAAAACAGTCAGAATTGGGACTGAACGGCCCTAAAATGGATCAAATCAAATCCTAAAATGGTCAGAATTGAAACTGAGCTGCCCCCAAATGGTCAGAATGGGACAAAATCAGCCCCCAGGTGGTCAGAATGAGCTCATGTCAAGCCCAAAAAGGCCCCAATCCACCCCAAAATGGTCAGAATGGGCACTTGTCAGCCCCAAGATGATCAGAATTGTCCCCACTGGTCAAAATTGTCCCAATTCGGCCTCAAAATTGCCCTCATCTGCCCCAACATGGTCAGAATTGGCAACTTATCAGCCCCCAAATGCCCCAAATCAGCCCCAAATGCTCATCTCAGGCCCAAATCACACCCAAAGTGGTCCAAATCCGCTCCTCAATGATCAAAGTTGGCCCCATTCCGCCCCATGATGCCCCAAGTCGCTCCCAAAATTGCTGAAATTGGCATTTATCAGCTCCAAAATGGCCCAAATTGGCCCAAATCAGCCCCAAAATGGACAAAATGGACCCAAATCAGCCCCCAAATGGCCCAAATCTGCCCCAAATGGACACAGTTGGCTTTTATCAGCTCCAAAACGGCCACAATCAGCACAAAATGGTCAAACATGGTCCATGGCAGCTCAAAAATGGTCACAATTGGTTCAAATCAGCCTTGAAATGGGCAAAATTGGGACTTGACAGCCCCCAAATGGCCCAAATCTGCCCCCAAATGGTCAGAGTTGGAGCAAATTCACCCTAAAAAGGTCAGAATTGGGACTGAACAGCACCCAAATGGATCAAATATCCCCCAGAATGGGCAGAATTGGACCTAATCAGTCCCAAAATTGGACCAAATCCCCCCCAACATGGTTAAAATTGGACCCTATCAGCCCCAAATGGCCCAAATCCGCGCCCAAATGGTCAGAATTGGAGCAAATCCACCCAAAATTGTTCAGAATTGGGACTGAACGGCCCCAAAATGGATCAAATCCATCCTAAAATGGTCAGAGTTGGGACTGAACGGCCCCCAAATGGTCAGAATGGGACAAAATCAGCCCCCAGGTGGTCAGAATGAGCTCATGTCAAGCCCAAAAAGGCCCAAATCCACCCCATGGTGGTCACAATGGGCACTTGTCAGCCCCAACATGGCCAGAATTGTCCCCACTGGTCACAATTGTCCCAATTCGGTCCCAAAATTGCCCTCATCTGCCCCAACATGGTCAGAATTGGCAACTTATCAGCCCCCAAATGCCCCAAATCAGCCCCAAATGCTCATCTCAGGCCCAAATCACACCCAAAATGGTCCAAATCCGCTCCCCAATGATCAAAGTTGCCCCAATTCCGCCCCATGATGCCCCAAGTCGCTCTCCAAATTGCTGAAATTGGCACTTATCAGCTCCAAAATGGCCCAAATTGGCCCAAATCAGCCCCAAAATGGACAAAATGGACCCAAATCAGCCCCCAAATGGCCCAAATCTGCCCCAAATGGACACAGTTGGCTTTTATCAGCTCCAAAACGGCCACAATCAGCGCAAAATGGTCAAACATGGTCCATGGCAGCTCAAAAATGGTCACAATTGGTTCAAATCAGCCTTGAAATGGGCAAAATTGGGACTTGACAGCCCCCAAATGGCCCAAATGAGCCACAGAAAAGACCAGAATCAGCACTTATCAGCCCCCAAATGGCCCGAAAGAGCCACAAAAAGGTCGGAATTGGGACTTATCCGCCCCAAAGTGGCCAAAATCCACACCAAAATGGTCAGAATTGGAGCAAATTCTCCCCAAAATGGTCAGAATTGGGACTTCACAGCCCCAAAAAGGATCAAATCAAATCCTAAAATGGTCAGGATTGGGATTGGTTGGGAGAAAATGGGACGGATCTGATCCCAAGTGGTAGGAAATGGCCAAAATCAGCTCCAAAATGGTCAGAATTGGGACCGATCAGCCCCAGAATGGTCAGAATTGAAGCAAATCCACCCCAAAATGGTCAGAATTGGGACTGAACAGACCCAAAATTGAGAAAATCCACACTAAAAAGGTCAGAATTGGGACTTGTCAGCCCCAAAATGGTCAGAATTGGCCCAATTCCGCCCCAAAATGGACCAAATTGGCCCAAATCCACCCCAACATGGTCAGAATGGGCACTTGTCAGCCCCAAGATGGTCAGAATTGTCCCCACTGGTCAAAATTGTCCCAATACGATCCCAAAATTGCCCTCATCTGCCCCAACATGGTCAGAATTGGCAACTTATCAGCCCCCAAATGCCCCAAATCAGCCCCAAATGCTCATCTCAGGCCCAAATCACACCCAAAGTGGTCCAAATCCGCTCCCCAATGATCAAAGTTGCCCCAATTCCGCCCCATGATGCCCCAAGTCGCTCCCAAAATTGCTGAAATTGGCATTTATCAGCTCCAAAATGGCCCAAATTGGCCCAAATCAGCCCCAAAATGGACAAAATGGACCCAAATCAGCCCCCAAATGGCCCAAATCTGCCCCAAATGGACACAGTTGGCTTTTATCAGCTCCAAAACGGCCACAATCAGCACAAAATGGTCAAACATGGTCCATGGCAGCTCAAAAATGGTCACAATTGGCTCAAATCAGCCTTGAAATGGGCAAAATTGGGACTTGACAGCCCCCAAATGGCCTAAATGAGCCACAGAAAAGACCAGAATCAGCACTTATCAGCCCCCAAATGGCCCGAAAGAGCCACAAAAAGGTCGGAATTGGGACTTATCCGCCCCAAAGTGGCCAAAATCCACACCAAAATGGTCAGAATTGGAGCAAATTCTCCCCAAAATGGTCAGAATTGGGACTTCACAGCCCCAAAAAGGATCAAATCAAATCCTAAAATGGTCAGGATTGGGATTGGTAGTAGAAAATGGGACGGATCTGATCCCAAGTGGTCAGAATTGGACCAAATCAGCTCCAAAATGGTCAGAATTGGGACTGAACGGCCCCAGAATGGTCAGAATTGAAGCAAATCCGCCCCAAAATGGTCAGAATTGGGACTGAACTGCCCCAAAATGGCCCAGATCAGCCCCCATATCATCAGGATTGGTGCTGATGAGCCCCCAAATGGCCCAAATCTGCCCCAAGATGGTCAGAATTGGGACTTGTCAGCCCCAAAATGGTCAGAATTGGCCCAATTCCGCCCCAAAATGGACCAAATTGGCCCAAATCCACCCCAACATGGTCAGAATGGGCACTTGTCAGCCCCAAGATGGTCAGAATTGTCCCCACTGGTCACAATTGTCCCAATTCGGTCCCAAAATTGCCCTCATCTGCCCCAACATGGTCAGAATTGGCAACTTATCAGCCCCCAAATGCCCCAAATCAGCCCCAAATGCTCATCTCAGGCCCAAATCACACCCAAAGTGGTCCAAATCCGCTCCCCAATGATCAAAGTTGCCCCAATTCCGCCCCATGATGCCCCAAGTCGCTCCCAAAATTGCTGAAATTGGCATTTTTCAGCTCCAAAATGGCCCAAATTGGCCCAAATCAGCCCCAAAATGGACAAAATGGACCCAAATCAGCCCCCAAATGGCCCAAATCTGCCCCAAATGGACACAGTTGGCTTTTATCAGCTCCAAAACGGCCACAATCAGCGCAAAATGGTCAAACATGGTCCATGGCAGCTCAAAAATGGTCACAATTGGCTCAAATCAGCCTTGAAATGGGCAAAATTGGGACTTGACAGCCCCCAAATGGCCTAAATGAGCCACAGAAAAGACCAGAATCAGCACTTATCAGCCCCCAAATGGCCCGAAAGAGCCACAAAAAGGTCGGAATTGGGACTTATCCGCCCCAAAGTGGCCAAAATCCACACCAAAATGGTCAGAATTGGAGCAAATTCTCCCCAAAATGGTCAGAATTGGGACTTCAGAGCCCCAAAAAGGATCAAATCAAATCCTAAAATGGTCAGGATTGGGATTGGTAGTAGAAAATGGGACGGATCTGATCCCAAGTGGTCAGAATTGGACCAAATCAGCTCCAAAATGGTCAGAATTGGGACTGAACGGCCCCAGAATGGTCAGAATTGAAGCAAATCCGCCCCAAAATGGTCAGAATTGGGACTCATCAGCCCCAAAGTGCCCAAATCCGCACCCAAATGGTCAGAATTGGAGCAAATTCACCCCAAAAAGGTCAGAATTTGGACCTGACAGCACCAAAATGGATCAAATATCCCCCAGAATGGGCAGAATTGGACCAAATTAGTCCCAAAATTTGTTAAAATTGTCCTAAAGGGTCTCAAAATGTCCCATTAGTCCCAAAATGGTTAAAATTGGACTCTATCAGCATCAAATGGCCCAAATCCGCACCCAAATGGCCAGAATTGGAGCAAATCCACCCCAAAACAGTCAGAATTGGGACTGAACGGCCCTAAAATGGATCAAATCAAATCCTAAAATGGTCAGAATTGAAACTGAGCTGCCCCCAAATGGTCAGAATGGGACAAAATCAGCCCCCAGGTGGTCAGAATGAGCTCATGTCAAGCCCAAAAAGGCCCCAATCCACCCCAAAATGGTCAGAATGGGCACTTGTCAGCCCCAAGATGATCAGAATTGTCCCCACTGGTCAAAATTGTCCCAATTCGGCCTCAAAATTGCCCTCATCTGCCCCAACATGGTCAGAATTGGCAACTTATCAGCCCCCAAATGCCCCAAATCAGCCCCAAATGCTCATCTCAGGCCCAAATCACACCCAAAGTGGTCCAAATCCGCTCCCCAATGATCAAAGTTGCCCCAATTCCGCCCCATGATGCCCCAAGTCGCTCCCAAAATTGCTGAAATTGGCATTTATCAGCTCCAAAATGGCCCAAATTGGCCCAAATCAGCCCCAAAATGGACAAAATGGACCCAAATCAGCCCCCAAATGGCCCAAATCTGCCCCAAATGGACACAGTTGGCTTTTATCAGCTCCAAAACGGCCACAATCAGCGCAAAATGGTCAAACATGGTCCATGGCAGCTCAAAAATGGTCACAATTGGCTCAAATCAGCCTTGAAATGGGCAAAATTGGGACTTGACAGCCCCCAAATGGCCCAAATGAGCCACAGAAAAGACCAGAATCAGCACTTATCAGCCCCCAAATGGCCCGAAAGAGCCACAAAAAGGTCAGAATTGGAGCAAATTCTCCCCAAAATGGTCAGAATTGGGACTTCAGAGCCCCAAAAAGGATCAAATCAAATCCTAAAATGGTCAGAATTGGGATTGGTAGTAGAAAATGGGACGGATCTGATCCCAAGTGGTAGGAAATGGCCAAAATCAGCTCCAAAATGGACAGAATTGGGACCGATCAGCCCCCGAATGGTCAGAATTGAAGCAAATCCACCCCAAAATGGTCAGAATTGGGACTGAACAGACCCAAAATTGAGAAAATCCACCCTAAAATGGTCAGAATTGGGACTTCACAGCCCCAAAATGGATCAAATCAAATCCTAAAATGGTCAGGATTGGGATTGGTTGGGCAAAAATGGGACGGATCTGATCCCAAGTGGTCGGAATTGGCAGAAATGAGGACCAAAATGGACAGAATTGGGACTGAGCTGCCCCCAAATGGCCCAAATCCGCACCCAAATGGTCAGAATTGGAGCAAATCCACCCCAAAACGGTCAGAATTGGGACTGAACGGCAACAAAATGGATCAAATCCATCCTGAAATGGTCAGAATTGGGACTGAGCTGCCCCCAAATGGTCAGAATGGGACAAAATCAGCCCCCAGGTGGTCAGAATGAGCTCATGTCAAGCCCAAAAAGGCCCCAATCCACCCCAAAATGGTCACAATGGGCACTTGTCAGCCCCCAAATGGCCCTAATTGGCCCCAAATGGTCAGAATTGGGACTGAACGGCCCCAGAATGGTCAGAATTGAAGCAAATCCGCCCCAAAATGGTCAGAATTGGGACTGAACTGCCCCAAAATGGCCCAGATCAGCCCCCATATCATCAGGATTGGTGCTGATGAGCCCCCAAATGGCCCAAATCTGCCCCAAGATGGTCAGAATTGGGACTTGTCAGCCCCAAAATGGTCAGAATTGGCCCAATTCCGCCCCAAAATGGACCAAATTGGCCCAAATCCACCCCAACATGGTCAGAATGGGCACTTGTCAGCCCCAAGATGGTCAGAATTGTCCCCACTGGTCACAATTGTCCCAATTCGGTCCCAAAATTGCCCTCATCTGCCCCAACATGGTCAGAATTGGCAACTTATCAGCCCCCAAATGCCCCAAATCAGCCCCAAATGCTCATCTCAGGCCCAAATCACACCCAAAGTGGTCCAAATCCGCTCCCCAATGATCAAAGTTGCCCCAATTCCGCCCCATGATGCCCCAAGTCGCTCCCAAAATTGCTGAAATTGGCATTTTTCAGCTCCAAAATGGCCCAAATTGGCCCAAATCAGCCCCAAAATGGACAAAATGGACCCAAATCAGCCCCCAAATGGCCCAAATCTGCCCCAAATGGACACAGTTGGCTTTTATCAGCTCCAAAACGGCCACAATCAGCGCAAAATGGTCAAACATGGTCCATGGCAGCTCAAAAATGGTCACAATTGGCTCAAATCAGCCTTGAAATGGGCAAAATTGGGACTTGACAGCCCCCAAATGGCCTAAATGAGCCACAGAAAAGACCAGAATCAGCACTTATCAGCCCCCAAATGGCCCGAAAGAGCCACAAAAAGGTCGGAATTGGGACTTATCCGCCCCAAAGTGGCCAAAATCCACACCAAAATGGTCAGAATTGGAGCAAATTCTCCCCAAAATGGTCAGAATTGGGACTTCAGAGCCCCAAAAAGGATCAAATCAAATCCTAAAATGGTCAGGATTGGGATTGGTAGTAGAAAATGGGACGGATCTGATCCCAAGTGGTCAGAATTGGACCAAATCAGCTCCAAAATGGTCAGAATTGGGACTGAACGGCCCCAGAATGGTCAGAATTGAAGCAAATCCGCCCCAAAATGGTCAGAATTGGGACTCATCAGCCCCAAAGTGCCCAAATCCGCACCCAAATGGTCAGAATTGGAGCAAATTCACCCCAAAAAGGTCAGAATTTGGACCTGACAGCACCAAAATGGATCAAATATCCCCCAGAATGGGCAGAATTGGACCAAATTAGTCCCAAAATTTGTTAAAATTGTCCTAAAGGGTCTCAAAATGTCCCATTAGTCCCAAAATGGTTAAAATTGGACTCTATCAGCATCAAATGGCCCAAATCCGCACCCAAATGGCCAGAATTGGAGCAAATCCACCCCAAAACAGTCAGAATTGGGACTGAACGGCCCTAAAATGGATCAAATCAAATCCTAAAATGGTCAGAATTGAAACTGAGCTGCCCCCAAATGGTCAGAATGGGACAAAATCAGCCCCCAGGTGGTCAGAATGAGCTCATGTCAAGCCCAAAAAGGCCCCAATCCACCCCAAAATGGTCAGAATGGGCACTTGTCAGCCCCAAGATGATCAGAATTGTCCCCACTGGTCAAAATTGTCCCAATTCGGCCTCAAAATTGCCCTCATCTGCCCCAACATGGTCAGAATTGGCAACTTATCAGCCCCCAAATGCCCCAAATCAGCCCCAAATGCTCATCTCAGGCCCAAATCACACCCAAAGTGGTCCAAATCCGCTCCCCAATGATCAAAGTTGCCCCAATTCCGCCCCATGATGCCCCAAGTCGCTCCCAAAATTGCTGAAATTGGCATTTTTCAGCTCCAAAATGGCCCAAATTGGCCCAAATCAGCCCCAAAATGGACAAAATGGACCCAAATCAGCCCCCAAATGGCCCAAATCTGCCCCAAATGGACACAGTTGGCTTTTATCAGCTCCAAAACGGCCACAATCAGCGCAAAATGGTCAAACATGGTCCATGGCAGCTCAAAAATGGTCACAATTGGCTCAAATCAGCCTTGAAATGGGCAAAATTGGGACTTGACAGCCCCCAAATGGCCCAAATGAGCCACAGAAAAGACCAGAATCAGCACTTATCAGCCCCCAAATGGCCCGAAAGAGCCACAAAAAGGTCAGAATTGGAGCAAATTCTCCCCAAAATGGTCAGAATTGGGACTTCAGAGCCCC
This sequence comes from Tetrao urogallus, assembly GCF_951394365.1. Classification (NCBI taxonomy): domain Eukaryota; kingdom Metazoa; phylum Chordata; class Aves; order Galliformes; family Phasianidae; genus Tetrao; species Tetrao urogallus. The sequence goes on along the minus strand of NW_027639054.1, from coordinate 270,172 downwards.
AAAAAGGATCAAATCAAATCCTAAAATGGTCAGAATTGGGATTGGTAGTAGAAAATGGGACGGATCTGATCCCAAGTGGTAGGAAATGGCCAAAATCAGCTCCAAAATGGACAGAATTGGGACCGATCAGCCCCCGAATGGTCAGAATTGAAGCAAATCCACCCCAAAATGGTCAGAATTGGGACTGAACAGACCCAAAATTGAGAAAATCCACCCTAAAATGGTCAGAATTGGGACTTCACAGCCCCAAAATGGATCAAATCAAATCCTAAAATGGTCAGGATTGGGATTGGTTGGGCAAAAATGGGACGGATCTGATCCCAAGTGGTCGGAATTGGCAGAAATGAGGACCAAAATGGACAGAATTGGGACTGAGCTGCCCCCAAATGGCCCAAATCCGCACCCAAATGGTCAGAATTGGAGCAAATCCACCCCAAAACGGTCAGAATTGGGACTGAACGGCAACAAAATGGATCAAATCCATCCTGAAATGGTCAGAATTGGGACTGAGCTGCCCCCAAATGGTCAGAATGGGACAAAATCAGCCCCCAGGTGGTCAGAATGAGCTCATGTCAAGCCCAAAAAGGCCCCAATCCACCCCAAAATGGTCACAATGGGCACTTGTCAGCCCCCAAATGGCCCTAATTGGCCCCAAATGGTCAGAATTGGGACTGAACTGCCCCAAAATGGCCTAGATCAGCCCCCATATGATCAGGATTGGTGCTGATGAGCCCCCAAATGGCCCAAATCCGCCCCAAGATGGTCAGAATTGGGTCTTGTCAGCCCCAAGATGGTCAGAATTGTCCTCACTGGTCAAAATTGTCCCAATTCAGTCCCAAAATTGCCCTCATCTGCCCCAACATGGTCAGAATTGGCAACTTATCAGCCCCCAAATGCCCCAAATCAGCCCCAAATGCTCATCTCAGGCCCAAATCACACCCAAAATGGTCCAAATCCGCTCCCCAATGATCAAAGTTGCCCCAATTCCGCCCCATGATGCCCCAAGTCGCTCTCCAAATTGCTGAAATTGGCACTTATCAGCTCCAAAATGGCCCAAATTGGCCCAAATCAGCCCCAAAATGGACAAAATGGACCCAAATCAGCCCCCAAATGGCCCAAATCTGCCCCAAAATGGACACAGTTGGCTTTTATCAGCTCCAAAACGGCCACAATCAGCACAAAATGGTCAAACATGGTCCATGGCAGCTCAAAAATGGTCACAATTGGCTCAAATCAGCCTTGAAATGGGCAAAATTGGGACTTGACAGCCCCCAAATGGCCTAAATGAGCCACAGAAAAGACCAGAATCAGCACTTATCAGCCCCCAAATGGCCCGAAAGAGCCACAAAAAGGTCGGAATTGGGACTTATCCGCCCCAAAGTGGCCAAAATCCACACCAAAATGGTCAGAATTGGAGCAAATTCTCCCCAAAATGGTCAGAATTGGGACTTCAGAGCCCCAAAAAGGATCAAATCAAATCCTAAAATGGTCAGGATTGGGATTGGTAGTAGAAAATGGGACGGATCTGATCCCAAGTGGTAGGAAATGGCCAAAATCAGCTCCAAAATGGTCAGAATTGGGACCGATCAGCCCCCGAATGGTCAGAATTGAAGCAAATCCACCCCAAAATGGTCAGAATTGGGACTGAACAGACCCAAAATTGAGAAAATCCACCCTAAAATGGTCAGAATTGGGACTTCACAGCCCCAAAATGGATCAAATCAAATCCTAAAATGGCCAGAATTGGGATTGGTTGGGCAAAAATGGGACGGATCTGATCCCAAGTGGTCGGAATTGGCAGAAATGAGGACCAAAATGGACAGAATTGGGACTGAGCTGCCCCCAGAATGGTCAGAATTGGGTCAAATCCGCCCCAAAATGGTCAGAATTGGGACTTATCAGCCCCAAAATGGATCAAATCCATCCTGAAATGGTCAGAATAGGGACTGAGCTGCCCCCAAATGGTCAGAATGGGACAAAATCAGCCCCCAGGTGGTCAGAATGAGCTCATGTCAAGCCCAAAAAGGCCCCAATCCACCCCAACATGGTCACAATGGGCACTTGTCAGCCCCAAAATGGCCCTAATTGGCCCCCAAATGGTCAGAATTGGGACTGAACTGCCCCAAAATGGCCCAGATCAGCCCCCATATCATCTGGATTGGTGCTGATGAGCCCCCAAATGGCCCAAATCTGCCCCAAGATGGTCAGAATTGGGACTTGTCAGCCCCAAAATGGTCAGAATTGGCCCAATTCCGCCCCAAAATGGACCAAATTGGCCCAAGTCCACCCCAACATGGTCAGAATGGGCACTTGTCAGCCCCAACATGGTCAGAATTGTCCCCACTGGTCACAATTGTCCCAATTCGGTCCCAAAATTGCCCTCATCTGCCCCAACATGGTCAGAATTGGCAACTTATCAGCCCCCAAATGCCCCAAATCAGCCCCAAATGCTCATCTCAGGCCCAAATCACACCCAAAGTGGTCCAAATCCGCTCCCCAATGATCAAAGTTGGCCCCATTCCGCCCCATGATGCCCCAAGTCGCTCCCAAAATTGCTGAAATTGGCATTTATCAGCTCCAAAATGGCCCAAATTGGCCCAAATCAGCCCCAAAATGGACAAAATGGACCCAAATCAGCCCCCAAATGGCCCAAATCTGCCCCAAATGGACACAGTTGGCTTTTATCAGCTCCAAAACGGCCACAATCAGCACAAAATGGTCAAACATGGTCCATGGCAGCTCAAAAATGGTCACAATTGGCTCAAATCAGCCTTGAAATGGGCAAAATTGGGACTTGACAGCCCCCAAATGGCCCAAATCTGCCCCCAAATGGTCAGAGTTGGAGCAAATTCATCCTAAAAAGGTCAGAATTGGGACTGAACAGCACCCAAATGGATCAAATATCCCCCAGAATGGGCAGAATTGGCCCTAATCAGTCCCAAAATTGGACCAAATCCCCCCCAACATGGTTAAAATTGGACCCTATCAGCCCCAAATGGCCCAAATCCGCGCCCAAATGGTCAGAATTGGAGCAAATCCACCCAAAATTGTTCAGAATTGGGACTGAACGGCCCCAAAATGGATCAAATCCATCCTAAAATGGTCAGAGTTGGGACTGAACGGCCCCCAAATGGTCAGAATGGGACAAAATCAGCCCCCAAATGGTCAGAATGAGCTCATGTCAAGCCCAAAAAGGCCCCAATCCACCCCAACATGGTCAGAATGGGCACTTGTCAGCCCCAAGATGATCAGAATTGTCCCCACTGGTCAAAATTGTCCCAATACGGTCCCAAAATTGCCCTCATCTGCCCCAACATGGTCAGAATTGGCAACTTATCAGCCCCCAAATGCCCCAAATCAGCCCCAAATGCTCATCTCAGGCCCAAATCACACCCACAGTGGTCCAAATCCGCTCCCCAATGATCAAAGTTGGCCCCATTCCGCCCCATGATGCCCCAAGTCGCTCCCAAAATTGCTGAAATTGGCATTTATCAGCTCCAAAATGGCCCAAATTGGCCCAAATCAGCCCCAAAATGGACAAAATGGACCCAAATCAGCCCCCAAATGGCCCAAATCTGCCCCAAATGGACACAGTTGGCTTTTATCAGCTCCAAAACGGCCACAATCAGCACAAAATGGTCAAACATGGTCCATGGCAGCTCAAAAATGGTCACAATTGGCTCAAATCAGCCTTGAAATGGGCAAAATTGGGACTTGACAGCCCCCAAATGGCCCAAATGAGCCACAGAAAAGACCAGAATCAGCACTTATCAGCCCCCAAATGGCCCAAATCTGCCCCAAAAAGGTCAGAATTGGAGCAAATTCACCCCAAAATGGTCAGAATTGGGACTTCAGAGCCCCAAAAAGGATCAAATCAAATCCTAAAATGGTCAGAATTGGGATTGGTAGTAGAAAATGGGACGGATCTGATCCCAAGTGGTTGGAAATGGCCAAAATCAGCTCCAAAATGGTCAGAATTGGGACCGATCAGCCCCAGAATGGTCAGAATTGAAGCAAATCCACCCCAAAATGGTCAGAATTGGGACTGAACAGACCCAAAATTGAGAAAATCCACCCTAAAATGGTCAGAATTGGGACTTCACAGCCCCAAAATGGATCAAATCAAATCCTAAAATGGTCAGGATTGGGATTGGTTGGGCAAAAATGGGACGGATCTGATCCCAAGTGGTCGGAATTGGCAGAAATGAGGACCAAAATGGACAGAATTGGGACTGAGCTGCCCCCAAATGGCCCAAATCCGCACCCAAATGGTCAGAATTGGAGCAAATCCACCCCAAAACGGTCAGAATTGGGACTGAACGGCAACAAAATGGATCAAATCCATCCTGAAATGGTCAGAATTGGGACTGAGCTGCCCCCAAATGGTCAGAATGGGACAAAATCAGCCCCCAGGTGGTCAGAATGAGCTCATGTCAAGCCCAAAAAGGCCCCAATCCACCCCAAAATGGTCACAATGGGCACTTGTCAGCCCCCAAATGGCCCTAATTGGCCCCAAATGGTCAGAATTGGGACTGAACTGCCCCAAAATGGCCCAGATCAGCCCCCATATGATCAGGATTGGTGCTGATGAGCCCCCAAATGGCCCAAATCCGCCCCAAGATGGTCAGAATTGGGTCTTGTCAGCCCCAAGATGGTCAGAATTGTCCTCACTGGTCAAAATTGTCCCAATTCAGTCCCAAAATTGCCCTCATCTGCCCCAACATAGTCAGAATTGGCAACTTATCAGCCCCCAAATGCCCCAAATCAGCCCCAAATGCTCATCTCAGGCCCAAATCACACCCAAAATGGTCCAAATCTGCTCCCCAATGATCAAAGTTGCCCCAATTCCGCCCCATGATGCCCCAAGTCGCTCTCCAAATTGCTGAAATTGGCACTTATCAGCTCCAAAATGGCCCAAATTGGCCCAAATCAGCCCCAAAATGGACAAAATGGACCCAAATCAGCCCCCAAATGGCCCAAATCTGCCCCAAAATGGACACAGTTGGCTTTTATCAGCTCCAAAACGGCCACAATCAGCACAAAATGGTCAAACATGGTCCATGGCAGCTCAAAAATGGTCACAATTGGCTCAAATCAGCCTTGAAATGGGCAAAATTGGGACTTGACAGCCCCCAAATGGCCCAAATGAGCCACAGAAAAGACCAGAATCAGCACTTATCAGCCCCCAAATGGCCCGAAAGAGCCACAAAAAGGTCGGAATTGGGACTTATCCGCCCCAAAGTGGCCAAAATCCACACCAAAATGGTCAGAATTGGAGCAAATTCTCCCCAAAATGGTCAGAATTGGGACTTCACAGCCCCAAAAAGGATCAAATCAAATCCTAAAATGGTCAGGATTGGGATTGGTTGGGAGAAAATGGGACGGATCTGATCCCAAGTGGTAGGAAATGGCCAAAATCAGCTCCAAAATGGTCAGAATTGGGACCGATCAGCCCCCGAATGGTCAGAATTGAAGCAAATCCACCCCAAAATGGTCAGAATTGGGACTGAACAGACCCAAAATTGAGAAAATCCACCCTAAAATGGTCAGAATTGGGACTTCACAGCCCCAAAATGGATCAAATCAAATCCTAAAATGGCCAGAATTGGGATTGGTTGGGCAAAAATGGGACGGATCTGATCCCAAGTGGTCGGAATTGGCAGAAATGAGGACCAAAATGGACAGAATTGGGACTGAGCTGCCCCCAGAATGGTCAGAATTGGGTCAAATCCGCCCCAAAATGGTCAGAATTGGGACTTATCAGCCCCAAAATGGATCAAATCCATCCTAAAATGGTCAGAATTGGGACTGAGCTGCCCCCAAATGGTCAGAATGGGACAAAATCAGCCCCCAGGTGGTCAGAATGAGCTCATGTCAAGCCCAAAAAGGCCCCAATCCACCCCAACATGGTCACAATGGGCACTTGTCAGCCCCAAAATGGCCCTAATTGGCCCCCAAATGGTCAGAATTGGGACTGAACTGCCCCAAAATGGCCCAGATCAGCCCCCATATCATCAGGATTGGTGCTGATGAGCCCCCAAATGGCCCAAATCTGCCCCAAGATGGTCAGAATTGGGACTTGTCAGCCCCAAAATGGTCAGAATTGGCCCAATTCCGCCCCAAAATGGACCAAATTGGCCCAAGTCCACCCCAACATGGTCAGAATGGGCACTTGTCAGCCCCAACATGGTCAGAATTGTCCCCACTGGTCACAATTGTCCCAATTCGGTCCCAAAATTGCCCTCATCTGCCCCAACATGGTCAGAATTGGCAACTTATCAGCCCCCAAATGCCCCAAATCAGCCCCAAATGCTCATCTCAGGCCCAAATCACACCCAAAGTGGTCCAAATCCGCTCCCCAATGATCAAAGTTGGCCCCATTCCGCCCCATGATGCCCCAAGTCGCTCCCAAAATTGCTGAAATTGGCATTTATCAGCTCCAAAATGGCCCAAATTGGCCCAAATCAGCCCCAAAATGGACAAAATGGACCCAAATCAGCCCCCAAATGGCCCAAATCTGCCCCAAATGGACACAGTTGGCTTTTATCAGCTCCAAAACGGCCACAATCAGCACAAAATGGTCAAACATGGTCCATGGCAGCTCAAAAATGGTCACAATTGGCTCAAATCAGCCTTGAAATGGGCAAAATTGGGACTTGACAGCCCCCAAATGGCCTAAATGAGCCACAGAAAAGACCAGAATCAGCACTTATCAGCCCCCAAATGGCCCGAAAGAGCCACAAAAAGGTCGGAATTGGGACTTATCCGCCCCAAAGTGGCCAAAATCCACACCAAAATGGTCAGAATTGGAGCAAATTCTCCCCAAAATGGTCAGAATTGGGACTTCACAGCCCCAAAAAGGATCAAATCAAATCCTAAAATGGTCAGGATTGGGATTGGTAGTAGAAAATGGGACGGATCTGATCCCAAGTGGTCAGAATTGGACCAAATCAGCTCCAAAATGGTCAGAATTGGGACTGAACGGCCCCAGAATGGTCAGAATTGAAGCAAATCCGCCCCAAAATGGTCAGAATTGGGACTCATCAGCCCCAAAGTGCCCAAATCCCCACCCAAATGGTCAGAATTGGAGCAAATTCACCCCAAAAAGGTCAGAATTTGGACCTGACAGCACCAAAATGGATCAAATATCCCCCAGAATGGGCAGAATTGGACCAAATTAGTCCCAAAATTTGTTAAAATTGTCCTAAAGGGTCTCAAAATGTCCCATTAGTCCCAAAATGGTTAAAATTGGACTCTATCAGCATCAAATGGCCCAAATCCGCACCCAAATGGCCAGAATTGGAGCAAATCCACCCCAAAACAGTCAGAATTGGGACTGAACGGCCCTAAAATGGATCAAATCAAATCCTAAAATGGTCAGAATTGGGTCTTGTCAGCCCCAAGATGATCAGAATTGTCCCCACTGGTCAAAATTGTCCCAATTCGGTCCCAAAATTGCCCTCATCTGCCCCAACATGGTCAGAATTGGCAACTTATCAGCCCCCAAATGCCCCAAATCAGCCCCAAATGCTCATCTCCGGCCCAAATCACACCCAAAATGGTCCAAATCCGCTCCCCAATGATCAAAGTTGCCCCAATTCCGCCCCATGATGCCCCAAGTCGCTCTCCAAATTGCTGAAATTGGCACTTATCAGCTCCAAAATGGCCCAAATTGGCCCAAATCAGCCCCAAAATGGACAAAATGGACCCAAATCAGCCCCCAAATGGCCCAAATCTGCCCCAAATGGACACAGTTGGCTTTTATCAGCTCCAAAACGGCCACAATCAGCACAAAATGGTCAAACATGGTCCATGGCAGCTCAAAAATGGTCACAATTGGCTCAAATCAGCCTTGAAATGGGCAAAATTGGGACTTGACAGCCCCCAAATGGCCCAAATGAGCCACAGAAATGACCAGAATCAGCACTTATCAGCCCCCAAATGGCCCGAAAGAGCCACAAAAAGGTCAGAATTGGGACTTATCCGCCCCAAAGTGGCCAAAATCCACACCAAAATGGTCAGAATTGGAGCAAATTCTCCCCAAAATGGTCAGAATTGGGACTTCACAGCCCCAAAAAGGATCAAATCAAATCCTAAAATGGTCAGGATTGGGATTGGTTGGGAGAAAATGGGACGGATCTGATCCCAAGTGGTAGGAAATGGCCAAAATCAGCTCCAAAATGGTCAGAATTGGGACCGATCAGCCCCAGAATGGTCAGAATTGAAGCAAATCCACCCCAAAATGGTCAGAATTGGGACTGAACAGACCCAAAATTGAGAAAATCCACCCTAAAATGGTCAGAATTGGGACTTCACAGCCCCAAAATGGATCAAATCAAATCCTAAAATGGCCAGAATTGGGATTGGTTGGGCAAAAATGGGACGGATCTGATCCCAAGTGGTCGGAATTGGCAGAAATGAGGACCAAAATGGACAGAATTGGGACTGAGCTGCCCCCAGAATGGTCAGAATTGGGTCAAATCCGCCCCAAAATGGTCAGAATTGGGACTTATCAGCCCCAAAATGGATCAAATCCATCCTAAAATGGTCAGAATTGGGACTGAGCTGCCCCCAAATGGTCAGAATGGGACAAAATCAGCCCCCAGGTGGTCAGAATGAGCTCATGTCAAGCCCAAAAAGGCCCCAATCCACCCCAACATGGTCACAATGGGCACTTGTCAGCCCCAAAATGGCCCTAATTGGCCCCCAAATGGTCAGAATTGGGACTGAACTGCCCCAAAATGGCCCAGATCAGCCCCCATATCATCAGGATTGGTGCTGATGAGCCCCCAAATGGCCCAAATCTGCCCCAAGATGGTCAGAATTGGGACTTGTCAGCCCCAAAATGGTCAGAATTGGCCCAATTCCGCCCCAAAATGGACCAAATTGGCCCAAGTCCACCCCAACATGGTCAGAATGGGCACTTGTCAGCCCCAACATGGCCAGAATTGTCCCCACTGGTCACAATTGTCCCAATTCGGTCCCAAAATTGCCCTCATCTGCCCCAACATGGTCAGAATTGGCAACTTATCAGCCCCCAAATGCCCCAAATCAGCCCCAAATGCTCATCTCAGGCCCAAATCACACCCAAAATGGTCCAAATCCGCTCCCCAATGATCAAAGTTGCCCCAATTCCGCCCCATGATGCCCCAAGTCGCTCTCCAAATTGCTGAAATTGGCACTTATCAGCTCCAAAATGGCCCAAATTGGCCCAAATCAGCCCCAAAATGGACAAAATGGACCCAAATCAGCCCCCAAATGGCCCAAATCTGCCCCAAAATGGACACAGTTGGCTTTTATCAGCTCCAAAACGGCCACAATCAGCACAAAATGGTCAAACATGGTCCATGGCAGCTCAAAAATGGTCACAATTGGCTCAAATCAGCCTTGAAATGGGCAAAATTGGGACTTGACAGCCCCCAAATGGCCCAAATGAGCCACAGAAATGACCAGAATCAGCACTTATCAGCCCCCAAATGGCCCGAAAGAGCCACAAAAAGGTCAGAATTGGGACTTATCCGCCCCAAAGTGGCCAAAATCCACACCAAAATGGTCAGAATTGGAGCAAATTCTCCCCAAAATGGTCAGAATTGGGACTTCACAGCCCCAAAAAGGATCAAATCAAATCCTAAAATGGTCAGGATTGGGATTGGTTGGGAGAAAATGGGACGGATCTGATCCCAAGTGGTAGGAAATGGCCAAAATCAGCTCCAAAATGGTCAGAATTGGGACTGATCAGCCCCAGAATGGTCAGAATTGAAGCAAATCCACCCCAAAATGGTCAGAATTGGGACTGAACAGACCCAAAATTGAGAAAATCCACCCTAAAATGGTCAGAATTGGGACTTCACAGCCCCAAAATGGATCAAATCAAATCCTAAAATGGCCAGAATTGGGATTGGTTGGGCAAAAATGGGACGGATCTGATCCCAAGTGGTCGGAATTGGCAGAAATGAGGACCAAAATGGACAGAATTGGGACTGAGCTGCCCCCAGAATGGTCAGAATTGGGTCAAATCCGCCCCAAAATGGTCAGAATTGGGACTTATCAGCCCCAAAATGGATCAAATCCATCCTAAAATGGTCAGAATTGGGACTGAGCTGCCCCCAAATGGTCAGAATGGGACAAAATCAGCCCCCAGGTGGTCAGAATGAGCTCATGTCAAGCCCAAAAAGGCCCCAATCCACCCCAACATGGTCACAATGGGCACTTGTCAGCCCCAAAATGGCCCTAATTGGCCCCCAAATGGTCAGAATTGGGACTGAACTGCCCCAAAATGGCCCAGATCAGCCCCCATATCATCAGGATTGGTGCTGATGAGCCCCCAAATGGCCCAAATCTGCCCCAAGATGGTCAGAATTGGGACTTGTCAGCCCCAAAATGGTCAGAATTGGCCCAATTCCGCCCCAAAATGGACCAAATTGGCCCAAGTCCACCCCAACATGGTCAGAATGGGCACTTGTCAGCCCCAAGATGGTCAGAATTGTCCCCACTGGTCACAATTGTCCCAATTCGGTCCCAAAATTGCCCTCATCTGCCCCAACATGGTCAGAATTGGCAACTTATCAGCCCCCAAATGCCCCAAATCAGCCCCAAATGCTCATCTCAGGCCCAAATCACACCCAAAATGGTCCAAATCCGCTCCCCAATGATCAAGGTTGCCCCAATTCCGCCCCATGATGCCCCAAGTCGCTCTCCAAATTGCTGAAATTGGCATTTATCAGCTCCAAAATGGCTGAAATTGGCCCAAATCAGCCCCAAAATGGACAAAATGGACCCAAATCAGCCCCCAAATGGCCCAAATCTGCCCCAAATGGACACAGTTGGCTTTTATCAGCTCCAAAACGGCCACAATCAGCACAAAATGGTCAAACATGGTCCATGGCAGCTCAAAAATGGTCACAATTGGCTCAAATCAGCCTTGAAATGGGCAAAATTGGGACTTGACAGCCCCCAAATGGCCTAAATGAGCCACAGAAAAGACCAGAATCAGCACTTATCAGCCCCCAAATGGCCCAAATCTGCCCCAAAAAGGTCGGAATTGGGACTGAACAGCCTCAAAGTGGCCAAAACCAGCCACAAAATGGTCAGAATTGGAGCAAATTCTCCCCAAAATGGTCAGAATTGGGACTTCACAGCCCCAAAAAGGATCAAATCAAATCCTAAAATGGTCAGGATTGGGATTGGTAGTAGAAAATGGGACGGATCTGATCCCAAGTGGTCAGAATTGGACCAAATCAGCTCCAAAATGGTCAGAATTGGGACTGAACGGCCCCAGAATGGTCAGAATTGAAGCAAATCCGCCTCAAAATGGTCAGAATTGGGACTCATCAGCCCCAAAGTGCCCAAATCCCCACCCAAATGGTCAGAATTGGAGCAAATTCACCCCAAAAAGGTCAGAATTTGGACCTGACAGCACCAAAATGGATCAAATATCCCCCAGAATGGGCAGAATTGGACCAAATTAGTCCCAAAATTTGTTAAAATTGTCCTAAAGGGTCCCAAAATGTCCCATTAGTCCCAAAATGGTTAAAATTGGACTCTATCAGCATCAAATGGCCCAAATCCGCACCCAAATGGTCAGAATTGGGACTGAACGGCCCTAAAATGGATCAAATCCATCCTAAAATGGTCAGAATTGGGACTGAGCTGCCCCCAAATGGTCAGAATGGGACAAAATCAGCCCCCAGGTGGTCAGAATGAGCTCATGTCAAGCCCAAGATGGCCCCAATCCACCCCAACATGGTCACAATGGGCACTTGTCAGCCCCCAAATGGCACTAATTGGCCCCCAAATGGTCAGAATTGGGACTGAACTGCCCCAAAATGGCCCAGATCAGCCCCCATATCATCAGGATTGGTGCTGATGAGCCCCCAAATGGCCCAAATCCGCCTCAAAATGATCAGAATTGGGACTTGTCAGCCCCAAAACGGTCAGAATTGGCCCAATTCCGCCCCAAAATGGTCCAAATCCGCTCCCCAATGATCAAAGTTGGCCCCATTCCGCCCCATGATGCCCCAGGTTGCTCCCAAAATGGCCAAAATTGGCATTTATCAGCTCCAAAATGGCCCAAATTGGCCCAAATCAGCCCCTCCATTGTCCCATCTCAGCCCCAAAACGGTCAGAATTGGACCAAATCAGCCCCAAAATGGACAAAATGGACCCAAATCAGCCCCCAAATGGCCCAAATCTGCCCCAAATGGACACAGTTGGCTTTTATCAGCTCCAAAACGGCCACAATTAGCACAAAATGGTCAAACATGGTCCATGGCAGCTCAAAAATGGTCACAATTGGCTCAAATCAGCCTTGAAATGGGCAAAATTGGCCCTGATCAGCCCCAAACGGTCCGAATTGGCCCTAATGGGTCCTGAAATGGCCCAAATCAGCCCCAAAAGAGCAAAAAGTGGCCCAAATCTGACCCCAAAATGGCCAAAATCCGGCTTGAAACGATCAAAATCGCCCTCGAAATGTCTGCAGTCAGTCCTGCCCCTAAAAAAGCCCCAAATGGCCCCCAAAAGTCTCTTCCGTCCCCTTTGGGACACCTGGAACCCCCCAAAATACCTCCTCCGAAATCCCATACGATACCTGGACCCCGAAAACCTTCTCCCATCACCTTTTGGGGTTCTAGGTGTCCCAATGCCTTCTCCAAAATCCCATCGGATATTTGGGGCCTAAATGCCCATCCCATCGCTTTTGGTCCACCCGGAAGCCCCAAAATACTTCCTCCAAAATCCTATAGGGCATCTGGAACCCCAAGCACCTCCTCCATCACCCATGGGACACCTAGAACTCAAATACTTCCCCTATCACCTATGGGACACCTAGAACCCCTAAAATACCTCCTCCAAAATCCTATGGGACACCTAGAACCCCAAATGCCTTCTCCATAATCTCATGGGATATCCAGACCCCAAACACCACCTCCATCACCCATGGGACACCTAGAACCCAAATACTTCCCCTATCACCCATAGGACACCTGGAATCCCCAAAAATACCTCCTCCAAAATCCTATGGGACACCTAGAACCCCAAACACCTCCTCTATCACCCATGGGACACCTAGAACCCCTAAAATACCTCCTCCAAAATCCCATGGGACACTTAGAACCCCAAATGCCTTCTCCACAACTCATGGGAAATCCAGACCCCAAACACCTCCTCCATCACCCATGGGACACCTAGAACCCCAAAATACCTCCTCCAAAATCCCATGGGACACCTAGAACCCTAAATACCTTCTCAAAAATCCTACAGGGCACCTAGAACCCCAAGCACCTCCTCCATCACCCATGGGACACCTAGAACCCCAAAATACCTCCTCCAAAATCCCATGGGACACCTAGAACCCTAAATACCTTCTCAAAAATCCTACAGGGCATCTAGAACCCCAAGCACCTCCTCCATCACCCATGGGACACCTAGAACCCCCCCCAGGTCTTTTCTCCCACAACCCACAGGGCACCCCGACCCCATTGCTGCCCCACGGCCTCCCTACCGCCACCCCACAGCCTCCCTTCCTTCCCATGCAGACGGTGACGGTGCGGGAGGACCAAATCATGCAGCAGAACCCCCCGAAATTCGACCGCATTGAGGACATGGCCATGCTGACGTTCCTCCATGAGCCCGCCGTCCTCTACAACCTCAAGGAGCGCTACGCCTCCTGGATGATCTACGTGAGTCTTCCCAGCAGCCCCTGGGCTGACCCCATGACCCATAGGGCGACCCCACGACCCATAAGGTGACCCTACAACCTATAGGGTGGCTTCTTGGTGACAATCTGAATGGTTCCCACATTCCCGGAGAGTTCGGGGCAGCTCGGATGTTGCAGTAGCCTTCCAGAGCTCTTGGGTCACCTAGAACTGGGACGGCCCGTCTCCAGTCCTCTTAGACCACCTAGAACCGAGGCAATTCCATCTCAAGATCTTTTGGGACACCTAGAACCATGACAGCCCACGTCCAGACCCCTTGAGACAACTAGAGCTGGGGTGACCCACATCCCACGTCCAGATGTCTTGAGACACCTAGAACTGGGGTGACCCACATCCCACATCCAGACCCTGTGAGACACCTAGAACTGGGGTGACCAGGCTCCTTGAGATACCTAGAACCAACATCTCAGGACCTTTTGGGCCTCCTAGAAGTGGGTTGCCCCATCTTTGGACCCCCTGAGACACCCAGAATCAAGATTTGAAGACCCTTTGGGCCACGAGGAGATGGGACATCCCATATCAGATCCTTTGGGTTACCTAGAACTGGGATGTCAGTTATGTTCAGACATCTTTGGAACACCTAGAACCAGGATGTCCCACTTGGAACACCTCAGGTAACTCCAGACGCATTGGGCCACATGGAACCTGGATGCCTCACTAAGACTGAGAGCTCTGGGCCCGTTGTTCCACCTAGAACCAAGATTCCCCAGTAGGACTGGGAGCCTTGAACCCGCTGGGCCACCTGGAACCAAGATGTCCCACATGGAACACCTGGAACCAAGAGCTCCAGGCCCATTGGGCCACTGAAATGGGGATTTCCCTGTAGGACCGAGAGCTCTGAACCCATTGGGCCACCTAGAACCACAGATGTTCCGGTAGAAATGCCTAGGGCTGAGAGCTCCAAACTCATTGGTGCACCTGGAACCAGGGTGTCCCAGTAGGAACAAGAACTCCAGACCCATTGGGTCACCTAGAACCAGGATTTCCCAGTAGGACTGAGAGCCTTGAACCCACTGGGCCACCTGGAACCATGATGTCCCACATGGAACACCTAGAACCAAGAGCTCCAGACCCATTGGTGCACCTAGAACCAGGATGTCCCACATGGAATGCCTGGAACCAAGAGCTCCAGGCTCATTGGGCCACCTAGAACCGTGGACATTCCTGCCTAGGGCTGAGAGCTCCAGACCCATTGGTGCACCTAGAACCAGGATGTCCCAGTAGGACAGAGAGCTCCGGACCCATTGGGCCACCTAGAACCAGGGATGTTCTGCTAGGAATGCCTAGGGCTGAGAGCTCCAAACTCATTGGGCCACCTGGAACCAGGATGTCCCAGTAGGACTGAGAGCTCTGGACCCATTGGGCCACCTAGAACCGGGGACGTTCCTCTAGGAATGCCCAGGACTGGGAGCTCCAGGCCCATTGGTGCACCTAGAACCAGGATGTCCCAGTAGGACCGAGAGCTCCGGACCCATTGGTGCATCCAGAACCAGGGATGTCACCTGGTGACCCCCATCTCCCCCCCCAGACCTACTCGGGTCTCTTCTGCGTTACCGTCAACCCCTACAAGTGGCTGCCGGTCTACAACGCTGAGGTGGTGGCCGCCTACCGGGGCAAGAAGCGGAGCGAAGCTCCTCCTCACATCTTCTCCATCTCGGATAACGCCTACCAGAATATGCTGACGGGTAGGGAGCTCCCCCCTGGGCCGTCCTCAGCCCCATAACTTCCCCCCCATCCCCTTTTTTTGGGGGTGCCGGCGTGGTTTGCGGGGTGGGAGGTGGAGCTGCGGGGCCTGACGTCGCTCTTCTCATCCCACCAGATCGGGAGAACCAGTCCATCCTCATCACGTGAGTTCGACCCCACGTGTGGAGGCTGACCCCCCCCCCAATCCGCACCCCCCCCCCCCCCAAAATTCGTTCTCATCACCACCCCCACCCCCCAGCGGAGAATCCGGGGCGGGGAAAACCGTTAACACCAAGCGGGTCATCCAATACTTCGCCGTCATCGCTGCCATCGGCGACCGCGGCAAGAAGGAGACGGGGACACCGGGGAAGGTGAGGACAAGGAGGGGACGTTCCGGGTTTCTGTCCGTTCGTCTGTCCGCCCGTTTTGACTCCCATCGGCCCCTTCCCAGGGGACCCTGGAGGATCAAATCATCCAGGCCAACCCTGCCCTGGAGGCTTTCGGCAACGCCAAGACCGTCCGCAACGACAACTCGTCTCGATTTGTGAGCGCTGGGAACGTCGGGTGGGGGGGGGGGGGGTGGGGGGGGAAACAGGGGTGGGGGTCACCCCACAACCTGACGTCGGGGTCCTTGCAGGGCAAATTCATCCGCATCCACTTCGGGGCCACCGGGAAGTTGGCGTCGGCTGACATCGAGACCTGTGAGCGGGGCTGGGGATGCAGCCTGGGCGCATGAGACACGGCGACGACCCCCTCTGCCCATCTCCTCCCCCACCCACCCATCTTCTCTCCATCTTCACCCCCATCCACCCATCTCCTCCCCCACCCATTTTCTCCCCACCCATCTTCTCTCCCATCCATCCCCTCCCCCACCCATTTTCTGCCCCACTCACCTTCTCCCCACCCATCTTCTCCCCACACATCTCCTCCCCCACCCACCCATCTTCTCTCCATCTTCTCCCCACCCACCTTCTCTCCCACCCATCTCCTCCCCCACCAACCCATCTTCTCCTCTACCCACCCATTTTCTCCCCATCCACCTCCTCTCCCACCCATCTTCTCACCCATCTTCTTCTCTCTCACCCACCTCCTCCCCCATCCACCCATCTTCTCCCCACCCATCTTCTCCCCCATCCATCTTCTCCCCTACCAACCCATCTCCTCCCCCGCCCACCCATGATCTCACCCATCTTCTCTCCCCACCCATCTCCTCCCTCACTCATCCATCTTCTCTCCCACCCACCAACTCATCTTCTCCCCACCCACCTTCTCTCCCACCAACCCATCTCCTCCCTCACTCACCCATCTTCTCCCCCACCCATCTTCTCCCCCATCCGTCTTCTCTCCACCAATCTTCTCTCCCACCCACCAACCCATCTTCTCTTCACCCATCCTCTCCCCCATCCACCCATCTTCTTCCCACACACCTTCTCCCCACCCATCATCTCCCCCATCCATCTCTCCATCCATCTCTCCATCCATCTCCTCCCCTACCCACCCATCTTCTCCCCACCCATCTTCTCTCCATGTTCTCCCCCATCCATCTTCTCCCCACCCATCTCCTCCCCCACCCACCCATCTTTTCCCCACCCACCTTCCCTCCCATCCATCCCCTCCCCCACCCATTTTCTGCCCCATCCATTTTCTCCCCACCCGTCTCCTCCCTCACCCGCTTTACCCCCCACTGATCTCCTCCCCCACCCACCCACCCATCCCCCACCTTCTCCCCCACTTCCCCCTCCCTCCCACCCACCCCACAACCTCCTCTCCCTCCTCCCCAGACCTCCTGGAGAAGTCGCGGGTCATCTTCCAGCTGAAAGCCGAGAGGAATTACCACATCTTCTACCAGATCCTCTCCAACAAGAAGCCCGAGCTTCTGGGTGAGCTCCTGCCCACCCTTCAGCCGGACGGACGCCCCAAATCCTTGGGCGGCCCTTCCAACCCCGCCGTCTCCCCGCAGACATGATGCTGGTGACCAACAACCCCTACGACTACGCCTTCATCTCCCAAGGAGAGACCACGGTGCCGTCCATCGATGACGGAGAGGAGCTGCTGGCCACCGACGTGAGCCGCAGGAATGCGGGTGGCGCGGCGGGGAGCTGCCAGGACGAGACCCCCGACCCCAAATTTTCCCCATTTCTCCCCTCAGAGCGCTTTCGACGTGCTGGGCTTCACCCCGGAGGAGAAGAACTCCATCTACAAGCTGACGGGAGCCATCATGCACTTCGGCAACATGAAATTCAAGCAGAAGCAACGCGAGGAGCAGGCGGAGCCGGACGGCACTGAAGGTCGGCTCCGTTTCGGCAGCGGAAGAAACGGGAGAACCCCCCCCCGGCTTCCCACCCTCACCTCCCATCTTCTGCGTCCCCAGAGGCGGACAAGTCGGCTTACCTGATGGGGCTGAACTCGGCCGACCTCCTGAAGGGGCTGTGCCACCCCCGGGTGAAGGTGGGCAACGAATACGTCACCAAGGGGCAGAACGTCCAGCAGGTAATGCGGCGCGCCGCCCTTCATCCGCCCGTCCCCCTTTTTGAGCCCCAGTGTCACCGCGGTCCCTCCTGCAGGTCATCTACGCCGTCGGGGCCCTGGCCAAGGCCGTCTACGAGAAGATGTTCAACTGGATGGTGACCAGGATCAACAACTCACTGGAGACCAAGCAGCCTCGCCAATACTTCATCGGCGTCCTGGACATCGCTGGCTTCGAGATCTTCGATGTGAGCATCTGGGGGGAGGGGGTGGGGGGTGCTGTGGGGCTGAGCCACCGGGGGGACGTGACGGAGCCATGGGTCGAGCCCACAGCAGGTCTTGTTGACCCACTTTGACTCCATAGGGCGTTCGGGTGACTTCAGTGACCCCGTTCAACGCTCTGTTGACCCCACAGTTGATCTCACTGCTCCCTCTGAACACCCCACTGACCCCACTGGGTCCCCAGTTGGCCTCGTTCATCCCACTGCACATCACACTGACCCCACTGAGCTTCCACTTGACCTTGTTTCATCAGTTGACCCCACTGGGTCCACACTTGACCTCGTTCATCCCACTGGACATCACACTGACCCCACTGGCTCCATACTTGGCCTCATTCTTCCCACTTCACATCCCATTGACCCCACTGGGTCCACACTTGACCTCGTTCATCCCACTGAGCATCCCATTAACCCCACTGAGCTTCCAGTTGACCTTGGTTCACCGGTGGACCCCACTGGGTCCCCACTTGACCTCACCTCTCCCACTGCACTTCCCATTAACCCCACTGAGCTTCCAGTTGACCTTGTTTCATCAGCTAGCCCCACTGAGTCCCCAGTTGACCTCACCTCTTCCACTGGGCATCCCACTGACCCCACTGGGTCCCCACTTGACCTCGTTCACCCCACTGCACATCACACTGACCCCACTGAGCTTCCAGTTGACCTTGGTTCTCCAGTTGACCCCACTGGGTCCCCAGTTGACCTCGTTCATCCCACTGGGCATCACACTGACCCCACTGGCTCCATCCTTGACCACGTTCATCCCACTGCACACCCCACTGACCCCACTGGGTCCCCACTTGACCTCACCTCTTTTGCTGGGCATCCCATTGATCGCACCGCGCCCCCAGTTGACCTCGTTCATCCCACTGATCCCATTGAGGGCCTTGTTGACCCCACCGGGTTTCCGGCTGACCCTATAAACCCCGTTTTGCACCGTGCAGACCCTGCTGAGGGCTGAGCTGACCTCTCCGACCCATGGGGTGCCCTGTCAAACCCACAGATCCCCCTGGCTCAGCCCAGTGACCCTGCGGGGCATCGTGCTGAGCTGGCCGTCTCGCTCTCCTCTCCGCAGTTCAACAGCTTCGAGCAGCTCTGCATCAACTTCACCAACGAGAAGCTGCAGCAGTTCTTCAACCACCACATGTTCGTGCTGGAGCAGGAGGAGTACAAGAAGGAGGGCATCGAGTGGGAGTTCATCGACTTCGGCATGGACCTCCAGGCCTGCATCGACCTCATCGAGAAGGTGCCTCCTCCCCTGCAGTGATTTGGGGACGCTCGCCCGCACGGGGGGGACCCCAGAAGGGGTCAACAGGAGCTTTGTCCAACCACATCTTGTCCTCCGCAGCCAATGGGGATCATGTCCATCTTGGAGGAGGAGTGCATGTTCCCCAAGGCCACGGACATGACTTTCAAGGCCAAACTCTTTGACAACCACTTGGGGAAATCGGCCAATTTCGGGAAACCCCGCAACATCAAGGGCAAGCCGGAAGCTCACTTTGCCCTCGTGCACTACGCGGGCACGGTGGACTACAACATCATCGGCTGGCTGCAGAAGAACAAGGACCCCCTCAACGAGACGGTGGTGGGGCTCTACCAGAAGTCAGCCTTGAAGCTCCTTGCCAATCTTTTTGCCAACTATGCTGGAGCCGACGCGCGTAAGCAGCGCTGTTGACTTGCGCGGAGCGGAGAACCACGATCCAAACCCTGACGGATCCCATCCGTTTATTTTTTGTGTTTTTTTTTTTTCTCATCCGACAGCTGTGGAGAAGGGGAAAGGAGCCAAGAAGAAAGGTTCCTCCTTCCAGACCGTCTCAGCCCTGCACCGGGTGAGGACGGTGGGATCCATCAGACACGGGGAGGGGGGCCTCGGTAGATCTCACTCCCTTGCATCTCTCATCTCCTCCAGGAGAATCTCAACAAGCTGATGACCAACCTCCGTTCTACCCACCCCCATTTCGTCCGCTGCATCATTCCCAACGAGACCAAGTCTCCCGGTAAGCCTACAGAACGATTTAGCGGGGTCAGACAGGGCCCCGCAAACGGCTGCCAACGGTCCCCCATTTCCGCAACCAGGTGTGATGGACAACCCGCTGGTGATGCACCAGCTCCGCTGCAATGGGGTGCTGGAGGGCATCCGCATCTGCCGCAAGGGTTTCCCCAACCGCATCCTCTACGGGGACTTCCGTCAGAGGTGAGGGTGGCCGGTGGGGGCCCGAAGGTGGGACCAGAACCAACGCGGTGCTCATTTTGAGGTCGGTTCCTCCCGCTCTTTCCCAGGTATCGCATCCTGAACCCCACAGCCATCCCTGAGGGGCAGTTCATCGACAGCCGCAAGGGCGCCGAGAAACTCCTGGGGTCCCTCGATATTGACCACAACCAGTACAAATTTGGGCACACCAAGGTGAGGGCTGCCAGGTCTTGGCTCCCCACGGTGCCCCCATCGCTGTGGCTGCTTGTGGTCCTGCACCATAATCCACCAGGTCACCCAGCATTCAACCATTCCATGCAGCCCAACCCAACATCTGAGCCTTCCACCCAACCCATCCATTGACCCTTCGCTCCAATCAAAACCAAGTTTCAACCCTTCAATCCAATCCCAACCTTCAACCCTTCCATCCAATCCCAACCTTCCTCCCTTCCATCCAATCCCAACCTTCAACCCTTCCATCCAATCTCAACCTTCCTCCCTTCCATCCAATCCCAACCTTCAACCCTTCCATCCAATCCCAACCTTCAATCCTTCCATCCAATCCCAACCTTCAACCCTTCCATCCAATCTCAACCTTCCTCCCTTCCATCCAATCCCAACCTTCAACCCTTCCATCCAATCCCAACCTTCCTCCCTCCCATCCAATCCCAACCTTCACCCCTTCCACCCCCCCAGCCTTCTCTCCTCCATCCACTCCTCCAACTCCGACTCTTCCATCCAACCCAGCCGCTGACCCTTCAATCCAAACCAACTTTAACCCTTCCACCCAACCCAATTTTCCCCCCTTCCTTCCTTCCTCCCCTCCCCTCCCCTCCCTCCCATTCCACCCCATCTCACCGCTCTTCTTCCCCCCACCAAGGTTTTCTTTAAGGCTGGGCTGCTGGGGCTGCTGGAGGAGATGCGCGACGAGCGCCTGGCTCGCATCATGACCCGCCTGCAGGCCCAAGTTCGTGGCTTCCTCTCCCGGCAGGAGTTCAAAAAGATCTTGGAGCGCCGGTGGGTTCCGCTGGCGGTGCTCAGTGGGGCAGCTGTGGGTCAGGGTCTGAGTTTCAAGCTCGCTCCACGTTGGCGCTCCACGCAGGGACTCGCTGCTGGTCATCCAGTGGAACATCCGTGCTTTCATGGGGGTGAAGAACTGGCCCTGGATGAAGCTCTACTTTAAGATCAAGCCCTTGCTGAAGAGTGCTGAGACTGAGAAGGAGATGCAGGTGGGAGGACGGGGGAAGCGAAGGGGGCAAGGGCCAAAATGTGTGGGGGGGAAGGGCTGCTGGGCGCAGGAACTGTTTGGTGATGGCATCTGATGGCGTCCGTCTGCTACCCTCCTACGATGCAGACGATGAAGGAGGAATTTGGGCGCCTGAAGGAGGCCCTGGAGAAGTCAGAGGCGCGTCGGAAGGAGCTGGAGGAGAAGATGGTGTCCATGCTGCAGGAGAAGAACGACCTCCAGCTGCAAGTGCAGGCTGTACGCCATGGCCGCTTCCCAGCCCGGCTGCTTCCTGCTCCCTTCCTTCCCACCGCTGCCGATTTGTGCCCCTCCGTAGGAGCAAGACAATCTTGCTGATGCTGAGGAGCGCTGCGATCAGCTGATCAAGAACAAGATCCAGCTGGAGGCCAAGGCGAAGGAGATGTTGGAGAGGTTGGAGGAAGAGGAGGAGATGAACGCCGAGCTGACAGCCAAGAAGAGGAAGCTGGAGGACGAGTGTTCGGAGCTCAAGAAGGACATCGACGACCTGGAGCTGTCGCTGGCCAAAGTGGAGAAGGAGAAACACGCCACCGAGAACAAGGTGGGGGGTGGTTGAGAAGACCCACGGGTGGTTGGGTTGGGTTGGGTTGGGTTGGGTTGAGAAGAACCAAGAGTCGTCGGTCTGCGTTCTCCCACATCTCCCGGCTTCTCTCCAGGCTGAGTGTGGGGCAGAAGGGCCTCTTGCTGACTGAGACGGAGGCCTGGCGCTTCTCCCCCACGCAGGTCAAGAATCTCACAGAGGAGATGGCCGGGCTGGATGAGACCATTGTCAAGTTGACCAAGGAGAAAAAGGCCCTTCAGGAGTCTCACCAGCAAACGCTGGATGACCTGCAGGCTGAGGAGGACAAGGTCAACACCTTGACGAAGGCCAAAGTGAAGCTGGAGCAGCAAGTGGATGACGTGAGTCCTGTTTCTCACGTGCTGGTTGGAAAAGATTCTTCTTGGGAGTTGCTGGAGGTCTCTGTCTTGTTTTCAGCTTGAGAGCTCGCTGGAGCAGGAGAAGAAGATCCGGATGGACCTGGAAAGAGCCAAGAGAAAGCTGGAGGGGGATTTGAAGCTGGCCCAGGAGAGCATCATGGACCTGGAGAATGACAAGCAGCAGCTGGAGGAGAGGCTGAAAAAGTAGGGGCCTGCCCTCCGCTTCTGCCATCCCCTTTTCCCTTGCCCTAAACTTGCTCTGCTCTGCGAAGTGGGGCTGACAACGGGCGTTTCTCCTTCTCCAGGAAAGACTTTGAGCTCAACGCACTCAATGCTCGAATTGAGGATGAACAAGCAATTGCTGGCCAACTTCAGAAGAAGCTCAAAGAGCTGCAGGTGAGGCTGGGGTGGAAAGGAGCTGATGAGGCCCCAGTTGGTTGGGTTGGTGGAGCAGGGTGAGGTGGAAGAGTCTACAGTCGGATTGGGTTGGGTGGAAGAGTGTGGGGTTGAGTTGGGTTGGGTGGAAGAATCCTCAGCTGGTTGGGTTGGATTGAAGGATCTCCACTGCAATTGGGCAGGAGGGGGGGAGGGGTCTCTGACCTGTTGGGTTGAGCTGAACTGGTTTAAAAGCGTCTCCAGTTTTTTTTGGGTTGGGTGAAGTTGGGTCGAAGGGTCTCCAATGGGTTGCGAGCTGTTGGGTTAAGTTGGGTTTATCTGGGTTAAGCTGGGGTGGGTTCATTTGGATCGAGTGAAACTGAACTGGGTTGGATTAAGTTGGATTGAAAGATCTCCAGTGTATTTTGAGTAGTTGGGTTAAGTTGGATTGGGTTGGATTAAGTTGGGTTGGGTTGAGTTGGGTTGGGTTGAGTTGGGTTGGGTTAAGTTGGGTTGGGTTGAGTTGGGTTGGGTTAAGTTGGGTTGGGTTAGGTTAATTTGGATTTAAGGGTCTGTGAGTTGTTGGGTTAAGTTGGGTTGGGTTGGATTAAGTTGAGTTAAGATGAGTTAAGTAGGGTTGGGTTGAAAGGTCTCCAATGGGTTTTGAGTTGTTGTGTGGTGCTGGGTTGGGATAAGTTGGGTTGGGTTGAAGGGTCTCCAGTGGGGTGTGAGGTGTTGGGTTAAGCTGGGCTAAGTTGGGGTGGGTTCATTTGGATTGGTTTGGGTTAAGTTGGGTTGAAGGGTCTCCAATGGATTGCGAGCAGTTGGGTTAAGTTGGGTGAAGTTGGATCAAAGTGTCTCCAGTGTGTGAGTTGGGTTACGCTGGATCGGGTTGGTGTGAGTTGAGCTGGGTTGGGTTGGGTTGGGTTGGGTTAAGTTCAGTTACGTGCTGAAGGGTCTCCAATGGGTTGTGAGTGGCGGTGGGTTGGGCAGGAGATCCCCCCGTTGGTTGGATTGAGTCAAATGGAGTCCCTGGACCGCAGGCACGAATCGAGGAGCTGGAGGAGGAGCTGGAGGCGGAGCGGACGGGCCGGGCCAAAGTGGAGAAGCTGCGCTCGGATCTGTCGCGGGAGCTGGAGGAGATCAGCGAGCGGCTGGAGGAGGCGGGTGGAGCCACTTCGGTGCAGCTCGAGCTCAACAAGAAGAGGGAGGCTGAATTCCAGAAGCTGCGGCGCGATCTGGAGGAGGCGACGCTGCAGCATGAGGCCACGGCCGCTGCGCTGCGCAAGAAGCACGCCGACAGCGTGGCTGAGCTGGGCGAGCAGCTGGACAACCTGCAGCGCGTCAAGCAGAAGCTGGAGAAGGAGAAGAGCGAGCTGAAGCTGGAGCTGGATGACGTCAGCTCCAACATGGAGCAGCTCATCAAGGCCAAGGTAGGAGATCGGGGGGACGCCAGGTGGGACGGCTCCCCCTCCGGTCTCCTGGTATTCCCTCGCACCTCCCTTCCCTTTCTTCCTCCAGGCCAACCTGGAGAAGATGTGCCGCACCACAGAGGACCAGATGAACGAGCACCGCAGCAAATCGGAGGAGGCCCAACGCATGGTTGCGGACCTCAGCACCCAGCGAGCCAAGCTCCAGACAGAGAATGGTGAGCTCTTCGCTCCCTCTGCCCCATCTGGGACCATGGGGGGGTTGTGGAGGGGTCCCCCAGGAATGACTGCCCCAATTCGTGCCCCATAGGTGAGCTCTCAAGGCAGCTGGAGGAGAAGGAAGCCTTCATCAACCAGCTAATGCGTGGGAAACTCACCTACACCCAGCAGCTGGAGGACCTGAAAAGGCAGTTGGAGGAGGAAGCCAAGGTGTGAAAGGCTTTGGAGGCCTGGGGGCTTGGGGGTGAGGCAACGCAAGGGCAGGAGGGAGATGGAGGAACTCAGGGAGATTGGCTGTAGTCATGGAGTTTGGGTTGGGTTGTGTTGGATTTGCTAGGATTGAGTTGTGTTTGGTTGAGTTGGGTTCATTTGGATTGGGTTGGATTGGATTGGATTGGGTTGGATTGTGTTGTGTTGAGTTGGATTGGGTTGGGTTGGATTGGATTGGGTTGTGTTGGGTTGGATTGGGTTGTGTTGGTTTGGGTTGTGTTGTGTTGTGTTGGGTTGTGTTGTGTTGGATTGGTTTGGGTTGGATTGGGTTGTGTTGTGTTGTGTTGTGTTGTGTTGGATTGGATTGGGTTGGGTTGGTTTGGGTTGGGTTGGGTTGGGTTGGGTTGGGTTGTGTTGGTTTGGGTTGTGTTGTGTTGGGTTGGGTTGGGTTGTGTTGTGTTGGATTGGTTTGGGTTGGATTGGGTTGGATTGGGTTAGGTTGGATTGGGTTGGATTGGGTTAGGTTGGTTTGGGTTGGTTTGGATTGGATTGGGTTGGGTTGTGTTGGATTGGGTTGGGTTGGGTTGGGTTGGGTTGGATTGGGTTGGTTTGGGTTGGATTAGATTGGGTTGGGCTGGGTTGGGTTGGGTTGGATTGGGTTGGATTGGGTTAGGTTGGATTGGGTTGGATTGGGTTAGGTTGGTTTGGGTTGGTTTGGATTGGATTGGGTTGGGTTGTGTTGGATTGGGTTGGGTTGGGTTGGGTTGGGTTGGGTTGGTTTGGGTTGGTTTGGATTGGATTGGGTTGGGTTGTGTTGGATTGGGTTGTGTTGTGTTGTGTTGGGTTGGGTTGGATTAGATTGGGTTGGGCTGGGTTGGGTTGGATTGGGTTGGTTTGTGTTGGTTTGTGTTGGATTGGATTGGATTGGGTTGGGTTGGTTGGTTGGTTGGTTCAATTGTGCTGGGTTGTGTTGAGTTAGACTGGGTTGAGTTGGACTGAGAGGTTGGGTTATGGTGAGTTGGATTGAGTTGAGTTGGGTTCTGTTGAGTTGGACTGAGTTGGTTTCTGTTGAGTTGGGCTGCACTGGGTTGGGTTGAATTGGTTTGGGTTGAATCGAAGTGGGTTGAGATTATTTGGATTGAGTTGGGTTAGATCGGATTGAGTTGGGTTGAGTTAAATTGGGTTGGGTTGGGTTGAGTTGATTCAGGTCAAGTTGGATTGTGTTGGGTTGGTCTGATTTGAGTTGTGTTGTTGGATTGAGTTGGGTTGGACTAAATTGAGTTGGGGTATGATGGGTTGTGTGGGATTGAGTTGGTTTGGGTTGGGTTGAATTGAGTTGGTTTGGGTTGATTCAGGTTTGTTTTGGGTTGGGTTGTTCTGAATTGAGTTGTGTTGTTGGTTTGAGTTGGGTTGGATTAAGTTGGGGTCTGTTGGGTTGTGTGGGATTGAGTTGGTTTGGGTTGTGTTGGGTTGAGTTGGTTTGGTTTGGGTTGGATTGAGTTGGTTTGGGTTGAGCTGAATTGAGTTGGTTTGGGTTGGGTTGAATTGATTTGGTTTGGGTTGAATCGAAGTGGGTTGAGATTATTTGGATTGAGTTTGATTGGATTGGAATGAGTTGGGTTGATTTTAATTGGGTTGGGTTGAGTTGAGTTGGATTGGGTTGAGTTGGGTTGGGTTGGGTTGATTCTGCTTTGAGTTGGTTTGGGTTGGTCTGAATTGAGTTGTGTTGTTGGGTTGAGTTGGGTTGGATTAAGTTGGGGTCTGTTGAGCGGCGTGGGATTGAGTTGGTTTGGGTTGTGTGGGATTGAGTTGGTTTGGGTTGAATCGAAGTGGGTTGAGATTATTTGGATTGAGTCGGGTTTGATTGGATTGGATTGAGTTGGGTTGATTTTCGTTGCGGTGGGTTGAGTTGAGTTGGGTTGAATTGAGTTGGTTTGGGTTCATTCAGGTTTGGGTTGGGTTGGGTTGCTGTGAATTGAGTTGTGTTGTTGAGTTGAGTTGGGTTGGATTAAGTTGAGTTGGGGTCTGTTGGGTTGTGTTGGATTGAGTTGGTTTGGGCTGCATTGTGTTGGTTTGGGTTGGTTTGGGTTGGGTTGAATTGAGTTGGTTTGGGTTGGTTTGGGTTGGGTTGTGTGGGATTGAGTTGTTTTGGGCTGGGTTGTGTTGGTTTGGGTTGGTTTGGGCTGGGTTGTGTTACGCTGAGTTGAGCTGGAGCGGGCTGAGTTGTGCTGAGATCATTTGGATTGAGTTGAGAGGGGTTGGGTTGGCTGACATGGGTTGCTCTAAAGAAGATCTGGCTGGATTGAGGCAATTATCACCAGCACTCGTTGGGCTGGAGAACCTCAAGCTGTCCCAGCTGACGCTGCCCTGCCTTCTCCTCACCCCAGGCCAAGAATGCGCTGGCCCACGCCCTGCAATCAGCCCGGCACGACTGCGACCTGCTGAGGGAGCAGTACGAGGAGGAGACAGAGGCCAAGGCTGAGCTGCAGCGCGCCCTCTCCAAGGCCAACTCGGAGGTGGCCCAGTGGAGGACCAAGTACGAGACGGACGCCATCCAACGCACCGAGGAGCTGGAGGAGGCCAAGTGAGTCGTCCTCCGTGGGCGCGGAGATTCTTGGAGGAGTCCTTCGGGGCCACGAGTGGCACCTCGCCGTCCCTCCATCAGGAAGAAGCTGGCGCAGCGGCTGCAGGAAGCAGAGGAGGCGGTGGAGGCGGTCAACGCCAAGTGCTCCTCCTTGGAGAAGACCAAGCACCGGCTGCAGAACGAGATCGAGGACCTGATGGCGGACCTGGAGAGGTCCAACGCCGCGGCTGCCGCTCTGGATAAGAAACAAAGGAACTTCGATAAGGTGGGAGCAGCAGCACGCGCTTGGGGTGAGGAGGTGGGAGAGCTTCTGCGTGGGAGAAGAGATTGTAAGCAAGGCCCTGGGGGCGTCCCCTGCAGATCTTGTCGGAGTGGAAGCAGAAGTTCGAGGAGTCGCAGACGGAGCTGGAGGCGTCACAGAAGGAGTCGCGGTCCCTCAGCACTGAGCTCTTCAAGCTGAAGAATGCCTACGAGGAGTCGCTGGAGCACCTGGAGACCTTCAAGAGGGAGAACAAGAACCTGCAAGGTGAGAGCGCGGCCGCCCCCAGCGTCACCCTGCGACTCCTGCATGCTCTGATGGCTTCTCACCCCCGCAGAGGAGATCTCGGATCTGACGGAGCAGCTGGGAGCCAGCCACAAGACCATCCATGAGCTGGAGAAGGTCCGTAAGCAGCTGGACGCCGAGAAGCTGGAGCTGCAAGCGGCGCTGGAGGAGGCCGAGGTGAGCACAACTCCATCCATGCAGCTCTCTCCATCCCCATGCATCCTCCGCGCGTCCTCCATGGCCACCAACGCTTCCACGTCCTCCCCAGGCGTCCCTGGAACACGAGGAGGGGAAGATCCTGAGGGCCCAGTTGGAGTTCAACCAAGTGAAGGCAGACTACGAGCGCAAGCTGGCAGAGAAGGAGGAGGAGATGGAGCAAGCGAAGCGCAACCACCTGAGGGTCGTGGACTCGCTGCAGACATCGCTGGACGCTGAGACGCGGAGCCGCAACGAGGCGCTGAGGCTGAAGAAGAAGATGGAGGGCGACCTGAACGAGATGGAGATCCAGCTGAGCCACGCCAACCGCCTCGCGGCTGAGGCCCAGAAGCAAGTCAAGGCGCTGCAGGGATCCCTCAAGGTGCCCGCGGGGCCGCGGGGGGGCGGGGGGTGGCTGTTGGGTGACTGAAGATGGCTGCTGGGTCAGCATTCAGGTCCCAGGGGGAAATGGACAGGAGGGCGCTGGAGGGAAATTGGGGGTTTCCTGGGTGCCCATTGGGCGGCCATCGGCTGCCCATTGGCTGGTCAGATGGTGATCATCCCATGACCATTGGTTGCCCGTTGGTTGGCCAGGTGGTGATCATCCCAAGGCCATTGGTTGCCCATTGGGTGGCTGGTTGGTGATCATTCCATGGCCATTGGCTGTCCATTGGGTGGTGATTTGTTGCCCATTGGTTGGCCAGACGGTGATCATCCCATGGCTATTGGTTGCTCATTGGTTGGCCAGGTGGTGATCATCCCATGGCCATCGGTTGCCCATTGGTTGGCCAGGTGGTGATCATCCCAAGGCCATTGGTTGCCCATTGGTTGGCCATGTGGTGATCATTCCATGGCCCTTGGTTGCCCATTGGTTGGCCAGTTGCTGATCATTCTTTGGTGATTTGTTGCCCATTGGTTGGCCAGATGGTGATCATTCCATGGCCATTGGTTGCCCATTGGTTGGCTAGTTGGTGATCATTCCATGACCACTGAGTGCTCATTGGCTGCCCAGTTGGTGATAATTCCATGCCCATTGGTTGCCTGTTCAGTAGCCATTGAGTCACCATTGATTACCCAGTGGGCGGCCATTGGTTGCCCATTGGTTGGTCAGATGCTGATCATTCCATGGCCATTGGTTGCCCATTGGTTGGCTGGTTGGTGATCATTCCATGGCCATTGGCTGTCCATTGGGCGGCAATTTGTTGCCCATTGATTGGCCAGGTGGTGATCATTCCATGGCCTTTGGTTGCCCATTGGTTGGCCAGTTGCTGAT
Organism: Tetrao urogallus; assembly: GCF_951394365.1. Lineage (NCBI taxonomy): Eukaryota > Metazoa > Chordata > Aves > Galliformes > Phasianidae > Tetrao > Tetrao urogallus. The sequence continues at coordinate 240,827 of NW_027639054.1, read as the reverse complement.
CATTCCTTGGTGATTTGTTGCCCATTGGTTGGCCGGTTGGTGATCATTGTTTGCCCATTGGCTGTCCATTCCATGACCCTTCAGGTGGCCAACTGTTGATCACTTGGTGGCCATTGCTGGCTTCTGTGCAATCATGACGTAGTCACCTAAATTACCCCCTCAGTTGCTCCCCCCCCTACTCACACCCCTCTCCGCGTGGCCCGGCAGGACGCCCAATTACAGCTGGATGACGCGGTGCGCGCTAACGAGGACCTGAAGGAGAACATCGCCATCGTGGAGCGGCGGAACAACCTCCTCCAATCGGAGCTGGAGGAGCTGCGCGCGGCGCTGGAGCAGAGTGAGCGGGCTCGCAAGTTGGCCGAGCAGGAACTGATCGAGGCCAGCGAACGAGTCCAGCTCCTCCACTCCCAGGTGAGGGCGCCGCGGCGAAGGGTCAGCTTCTTTCCTGCAACATCCCAACGCAGGGAGGCGGGTGAAATCCCTCCGCTCCTCTCTTCCAGAACACCAGCCTCATCAACCAGAAGAAGAAGATGGAGGCCGACGTCTCCCAGCTGCAGACGGAGGTGGAAGAAGCCATCCAGGAGTGCCGGAACGCCGAGGAGAAGGCCAAGAAGGCCATCACCGACGTGAGTGGCGCCGTGGACGCGGCTGGGGGACGTTGGACGCCCTCAGTCCTTCTCCTGCCAGTGGAGGAGATGGAATTCCACGTTCCTCCACCTCTCCCCACCCTCTGATGTGTCCCTTGACTCCCATTCCTCCACCTCTTCCATCTCTCCCATTTCTCCACCTCTCCCCATCTCTCCCATTCCTCCACCTCTCCCATCTCT